>NW_017671618.1:14583-52597 GCF_001879085.1 Nicotiana attenuata
ATCTGATTTTAATACATGTTCTAGCCTCTGGTGCAATTTTAGACTTATTAACCGCTTTTAATTATTATCTTTTAAGGAAGATTTCAACGTCATCAAAAACACATCTTTGGACCACGTCATATGAAATGCACCCGTAGTCCGCAACACATTTTATTTAACGTTGTTGAGATTTGGATTTGGGTCACATGAAATGCACACCCGAGTTTAGGAAGGTAATTTTTAAAATAGCGCGCCTAAAGCAACTACGCATTCTTAACTTTGCGAGGGCCATGGAAATTTGCTAAATGGCACGCCTCGAATTCTAAGAGTTAAAATTAATTAAATGAGGGCCATGGGTTATGAGATTTTATTTGGCATGTCCCGCCTCAAATTATTTCTTTTTGAAGGATTGCTAATTGTATACATGCTTGGGTAGAACATCTTATATCTATAAAAAAAACATTTTTCTCCAGGTTCAAATACATCATCTAGTCACGAAAACTACCGCAACTGAGTTAAGGGCAGAATCAATCCCTCACATTTTTTCTAAGTGATTTAAGGTTCATTAGAAACTAATGCAATAGGAAGCTAACTGATCAGTACTTCTAGAAGTAAAATTATGCACAGTTAGTTTTTGCAATGGATATTCCCAAGTCATACGTAGAACTCTGAACTAGAGCTCTTGAATTTGTCACAGAAGATATCAAAAGCATCACAAGGAGTCAAATACACATTGCCCTTTAGGATAGAACAATGATCTAATTTCTCTAGAATTAAACTTGAGGAAGAGAAAGACAAATCAAAGCTTAACCGAATTCCTGTTCAACTGAAGCAAACGAAGACAATTTGACGGAAACAGTAGCAATATGTTCCAAAATAGCAAGATAATTCCAAGTCTTGACAGTAGCGAAACCAACAAAAATTGCCCAAATAAAAGATTAAGAAACTTGAAAATGAAGAGAGGATTTAAAGAAAAAATGACATTCCTATTTCAGTATATTCAAGCATACAAATCTGTCACCTTGAGGCCATGAGATAGTATGAAACTGAATTAAACTTAGAATTAACACTTAATAACAATTCCCAAACACATAAATGAATCCTCTTTTCAGATTTCATAGCTTGGCATTCCAACATGTATATTACTTAAAATTGAAACTCATACCTTGAAGGCAGCTAAGAAGGCTTTAAACAAGAGCCGAGTAGAAACAGAGAATGGTGAAACGGCCAAAATTGAGCAGAAATAGAGACGATAAAACCAAGCACAAACAGCCACAGATTCAGCAATTTTGGAGAGTTTAAACACTCTTAAAATCCCAAAAACCATCAAATCAACGAATTGAGTTTTTTTTTTTTTTTTGAAATTTTAGGGTCTGAAAAGCCTTTTGAATGAGACAGAGTTCTTCGATTTTATGAGGGATGAGTTGGAGATAGTCTATTCTCTAAAGGGGAAAAGAACCCCTCTGCTGCTCGCGAGGGAACGAAGAAGAAGAAAAGCCAGCAGCGGCTTCTAGGATTCCCAAAAGAAAACGAAAAGGGGGGGTGTCCGATTGTCCTTGTCCTATTTAGAGAAGGCTGCTCTAATCGTTTAGAAGATGAAGGAGTTAAGAGCCTGTTCTTTGCTATGGTAACAACGGAGATGAAGCCCCTTCCATTATTAGATGCGTTGTTTGCTGTGTAGGGGTCTAATCTTTCAAAAATCTCCTCTATTTTTGTGTCGTAGCTCCCCTTTTATGTGAGGGATTAGGGCAAAGGGTAATGGGTATTTGGGTAGGGAGATTGGGCTTTGAGTGGGTTATTGGGTTTGGGCAGATTTGGGTATAGGCTTTAGGCTCAGCATTAATTTTGGCCCAATTTCACTAGACAAACCTTTCTTTTCCAATTCTTTCTTTTATTTTCTAATTTTTCTTTTTTCTTTTAATTAAAATCCTACAAATTAAAAATCCAAAATTATCCAAAATGTGAAATTAAACTAATTACAAAAATTATAAAAGCTATTTAATCCTAAATTAAAAGGGACAAATCAATAAAAGGAAAAAGTGTGAAAATGAAGCAATTTTTTGTGATTTTCAATTTATTATAAAACAAGTAACTACCGATTGATCCTAAGAATGTAAAAATAAAGCCTAAATGCCATGCATGATATTTTGGGTATTTTTTCATGATTTAGATAAAACTCAAACATGCACAAAATACAAATAATTAAATAAAATTCTACAAAAAATTCTAAAATGGCCGATAATTAACAAAAAATCTATTTTCTTGGGATTTTATAGGAGTATTTCGTATAGGGCAAAAATCACGTGCTTACAGCTGCCCCTCTTTGCTCGAAAATATGAAGAGTTTTCGGGGAAAGATAAAGTGAGCAATATGAGGGATTTTTGCCCGTTTGAAACTCCATGAGAAGCATTTTTGAAAAAGTTTGACCGAACCTTGCTTCAGAGGTTGCCTACATATCCTTGGCTATAAAGGAATCAGGTCAGTGTAGTTCTGGAAGTTTTGGTAGCTGGGACTACCGGGAAACTGTGATTTCACTGCTGTTGCTGCTGTTTTTGCTTGCTGAGCTCCTTATTACACCAAAATGAAAAATCAAAAGCTAAGCTAGCTAGGCCTATCAACTACGAGTTACAAGATTCCTATCTATAAATCTCTCAAAGCTTGATCTTGAGTCTTAGCTGGTTCTTACTGTGGACTCCGATCCGAATCTTGATGCTCGTCAGCTGCAGGTGCTGGTTCATTCTTTAGCTTTTGGATCAAGGCGGGACATGCGAAGCTTGTGACTTCAATCAAATTTTGAGCAGTCCGCGCCCTTCTCCACTTCAGCACTTTGAGTTCACTTCTTTTGTTCCTTTTCTTCTTTTGTTTATTTTGGATTGAGACTCATTTTTTGGTCATCTCGAATCCTTTGCCTCGAGGTCAAACCTGCTCAGACACCAAAACAAACAAACGAACGAAATTTTTCTGCCCCAGTTTTCACTAGAAAAATTTCGTGAGTTATTTGCAATACAAATCTAAGCTATTTCTTTATTGAAAATAATAAAAATCAGGATTGTGTATCCTTGGGAATAGGGAGTGAAGCCCTAAATTGGGAGCATTGCCAGGTTATGCTGGAAAGCTGACCGAGTTATGCCAGAAAAGAAAAAGGGTCCTCGGGTTATGCCGGGGAAGTCATCGGACGGGTTATGCGGGGAGAAAAGAAAAAAGCTCCCTGGGTTATGCTGGGGAGGTCCACGGGTTATGCCGGGAGAAAAGAAAAAAGGTCCCTGGGTTATGCCAGGGAGGTCCACGGGTTTTGCCGGGAGAAAAGAAAAAAGGTCCTTGGGTTATGCCAAGGAGGTCCACGGGTTATGCCGGGAGAAAAGAAAAAAGGTCCTTGGGTTATGCCAGGGAGGTCCACGGGTTATGCCGGGAGAAAAGAAAAAAGGTCCTTGGGTTATGCCAGGGAGGTCCACGGGTTATGCCGGGAGAAAAAGAAAAAGGTCTTCGGGTTATGCGGGGGAGAAAAGGAAAAAGGTCATCGGGTTATGCCGGGGAGGAAAGGAAAAATGTCCTCGGGTTATGCCGGGAGAAAAGGAAAAAGGTCCTCGAGTTATGCCGGGGAGGAAAGAAAAAAAAAAGGATCCCTGAGTTATGCCGGGAGAAAAAGAAAAAGGTCCTCGGGCTATGCCGGGAGAAAAGAAAAAAGGTCCTTGGGTTATGCCAGGGAGGTCCACGGGTTATGCCGGGAGAAAAGAAAAAAGTCCTTCGGTTATGCCAGGGAGGTCCACGGGTTATGCCGGGAGAAAAGAAAAAGGGTCCCTGGGTTATGCCAGGGAGAAAAGAAAAAGGTCCTTGGGTTATGCCGGGGAGGTCCACGGGTTATGCCGGGAGAAAAGAAAAAAGGTCCTTGGGTTATGCCAGGGAGGTCCACGGGTTATGCCGGGAGAAAAGAAAAAAGGTCCTTGGGTTATGCCAGGGAGGTTCACGGGTTATGCCGGGGTAAAAGAAAAAAGGTCCTTGGGTTATGCCAGGGAGGTCCACGGGTTATGCCGGGAGAAAGGAAAAAATGTCCTTGGGTTATGCCAGGGAGGTCCACGGGTTATGCCGGGATAAAAGAAAAAGGGTCCTTGGGTTATGCCAGGGAGGTCTACGGGTAATGCCGGGATAAAAGAAAAAAGTCCTTCGGTTATGCCAGGGAGGTCCACGGGTTATGCCGGGAGAAAAGAAAAAAAAAGTACTTGGGTTATGCCAGAGAGGTCCACGGGTTATGCCGGGAGGAAAGAAAAATTCCTTGGGTTATGCCAGGGAGGTCCACGGGTTATGCCGGGAGAAAAGAAAAAAGGTCCTTGGGTTATGCCAGGGAGGTCCACGGGTTATGCCGGGAGAAAAGAAAAAGGGTCCCTGGGTTATGCCAGGGAGAAAAGGAAAAAGATCCTCGGGTTATGCCGGGGAGGTCCACGGGTTATGCCGGGGAAAAGGAAAAAAGGTCCTCGGGTTATGGCGGGGTAACTAGGGAATGGGGCCCTATGTTGGAAGGATGCAGCTAGAGATTGGAGGCCCTATGCTACCATGATTTTGGAATTTTTCTTCCTCTTTTTTTCCATCATTCTTCATTTCATTTTTTTTAAGTTTAAGAAAATGAGTAAAAATGCAGGAAAGAACTTGGAGGAAACTTCCCTTTTGGGTTGATTCCTTGCTGCAAAGCTGTATCAGCACTTGCGCATTTCTTTTCCTTTTTGGTTGCACCTGCTTCTTACACAGTTGCTTGGATTGCACCTGTTTCAAATTTTTCAAACAAAGAACAATTGTTAGTTTGAAGCGGTGGTTGGTTTTGTGGCCTTGATTGTTTTGATCACTTGATTTCGGCCCTTTCAACTGCAACTGGTTGCTTCCTGAACACTGATTGCATTTCTGTCTCTGGAGAAAACTCTGGCTTTTCCAGACTTTCTCATGATGATTGGTCGGTGGACCTCAACCTTTTGAACTTTATTTTGCCTTCGTAGGCCTTTCCTTTCTGACTTCCTTTTCTTTTCTTCTTTTTTTTTCGGAACATTAGGGAACTTTTGGCTCCTCAAACTTTGCTGCAACGGCTAGTCGCGTGGGACTTAACCTTTTCCAACTTTATTTCGCCTTTGTAGGCCTTTCTTTTCTGGCTTCTTTCTTCCAACTTCAATTTCAGAGCATTTGGGGTACCTTAGCTTCTTCAACTTTTGCGGGGACGGTTAGCCACGTGGGACTCAACCTTTTCAACTTCAATTGCCTCTATAGGCACTCCATTTGATTTTCTCTTTCCAAGAGTTTTGATTTCCAAGCATCGGCCGCCATGGCTAGGCGGGGTCGACTTGATGCCCCTGACGAGGCTGGGTGCTTTACTGCACATTGGCTCGTGTCAAACGAAAGCCCTGTAAATCAGTCTTGCCATCCCTTCTTTGTCTCAGTTCCGGAATAGAGTTAGACCGAAAGGGATTCAAAGAAAAATAAATAATGGACAGGACAATGAATTTAAACGAGAGGTATCCCTTTTGGGGAGAGGAAAGAAGGACTTATCTGGAGTACATACGGACTTCAATGAACATGACATGCCTTTTGGACTGGATGCCTGATCTGTTTAACCGTCCGACTCTCAGAAATTCATCACAACTTCTACTTCAAAATTCGAGAAACCTTGCCAGGATTTTATTTATGCTGATGGCTGTGAGGATCTTCTTTTCGATCAGTGGGGCCCTTTGCAGGTTTTCATTAGCTGACCTCTCTCATTTCTCTTCTCACCACCGCCTTATAGTGCCCGTGTGGGTTTTCACTAACAAGACTCTCTCATTTTGATTTTCTCTGCTTACCATCGCCTTACGGTGCTCGTGTGGGTTTTCACCAATAAGACTCTCCCATCTTATTCCTCTCATTTTGTTGTATGAGATCCAAATAACTCCATCCTCCCATTTTGAACCTCTTTTCCGATTGATCAGAAGAACTTGAACAAGGTTTGGGGTAAAAAGAATTTGGATTGAATTACAACTTTGGAACCTTTTGGGCGGGATCATTGCCGAACCATTATAACTTCTGCCCCAGTTTCACTTTTTGGGGAGCTTTGGATTTTTATTTTGGTGTGACGAACCCCAGAGAGAGGCTGCCTACGTATCCTTTCGTAATCAAGTCGAACGTAGTTCAGGGAAACATTTTGTTTTTGTTTTTGTTTTTTGTTTTTCTTTTGTTTTGTTTCTCCTTCATTTTTCATTTCATTTCTTTTTCCTCTCTCTTTTTTTTTCATTTTTCATCTCATTTTCTTGGACGTTTCTTCCCCCTTTTTCTTCATTTTACATTTTTTTTCACTAACACTCTTAGGTTCCAAAGAGGGTAATCAAAGAAAGGGAGCCGACTCAAAGGGTTTGCAAAGGGTTGATAGTGTTTGGGTAGCGAGAATGAAAGCCTTCGTCATCCCAACCGGAGAATATTAGAACTATACGGAGGATCCAACATAGTACCTTTTCACTGCATTTGCATTGACAGTTGTTTCAGAGACATTTCCTTCGATGTGTCCTAAGTACAACGCACTCCTTAGGCAGTACTCTTGTTGTAATGTATGGACCTTTGCACTCTGGAACCAATTTTCCTTCAGCTGTTCCAACCCTTTGTTTTATTTCCTCAAACTTATCTTCTTTGCATTTCAACTTTTTATTCATTATTTCGAAGCCTGACAGCGTTTTGGGATCTGGGCATGAAGTCCGCAAGCATGTCATGTTATTGAAATCTACATTTAACAGAACTAAAAAGAGAATGGGAAAAATGACAAGATTAAGAAAAGAGACATTCCTGGACAATGAAATATTAATTTCATTTGCTTTTTGATTTTTTTTTTTTGATTTTTTTTGGGAGATAGAAGGGTTTACATCAGGAAGTAAGACAATAAAGTAGAACATCCGGATCACACCCTGAGATAATCCAGACACAGAAAGAATAGCAAGACTGGCTACCGAGACTCCCGTCTGATGGGGAACTTTCATGCTTGGCGACCATTTTTGGCTTTTCTTCTGTCTCGGCAATGGCTGCAATGGCCTTCAGTGACGGATCAAGTTCCTCATCTTCACAAATCATCCCGACTATTGGCCCGATGTTGTAGGCAGGCAACAGATTGTTCATCACATCAGGAGCTTCTTCATCCCGAAAAACAATTCTTTCAGGTTCAATCAAATCTTCAACTGCCCTTTTGACGGTCCAACAGTCCTATGTACTGTGTCCCACTGCTCCAGAGTGGTATTCACATCTAGCATCAGCTCGGTGCGAGGGGGACTCGAGGTTTGGCCAGTTCAGGGCCACTGGCTGCGATAGATCTAGCCTGATTAGCTTTTGGAACAAGCTTGAATATGATTCACCAATAGGGGTGAACTGATTCTTTCTGAAAGGCTCTCTTGGGCGAGGATTGTATTGGGGATCATTTGGTTGAGGATTATATGGAGCTTGGTAAGGATGGGCATTTCTGGGAGGTGGAGCTTGGTTTTGTTGTGGCCACGGGTAAGGTTGCGCGTTCATCACCGCATAGGGAGGCGGTGCCACGGCATAAGCAGCATTTTGAAGGGGATAATAGTGTGGGACGATAGGACGCGCATATGATTGGCTGAATGACCTGCGGGCCCCCCTCGAGCTTGAGACCATCATGACTCCCCCTTCATTCCCATTTCTGTTTATCAAACTCTCCGAACCATTCTGAGCAGACTGTGATGTGGCTTTAAAAGCAGCATGACTCAAGATTCGACCTGTTTTTAAACCGTTTTCAACCATTTCCCCGATTTTGATAGCCTCAGCAAATGGATTACCCACAGTAGACATCATGTTCTGGAAGTAATCAGCCTCTTGGGCCTGCAGAAAAACCGTGACCATTTCAATTTCATCCATTGGAGGTTTTACCCTGGCAGCTTGCTCACGCCATTTGACAGCATATTCGCGGAAGCTTTCCGCGGTTTTCTTTTTCAAATTGGACAAGGAGTTTCTGTCGGGAGCGATGTCCACATTATATTGGAACTGGCAGACAAAATCTCGGGCCATATCGTCCCACCCGTGCCAATGGGTAATTTCTTGATCCGTATACCACTCAGAAGCAATTCCTGTGAGGCTTTACCCAAAATAAGCCATTAGCAGCTCTTCTTTTCCACCAGCACCCCTCAACTGGTTACAATATCATTTCAGATGAGCGACCGGGTCTCCATGTCCGTCGTACTTTTCAAATTTTGGCATCTTGAAACCAACTGGCAAGTGGACATGGGGAAACATACAAAGGTCAGAGTATGAGACACTCTTTTGGCCACTCAGACCTTGCATGCTTTTCAAGCTTTGTTCCAGGCTCTTCATCTTCCGAGCAATTTCCTCTTGCTCGGGATTTTTACCAACTTTTCTTGCTCTACCGAGAGGTCATATTGCGGAGGTTGATTGAAAGAGTGTGGGGTCACTTATGTTATTTCTGATTGAAGTTGTGGACCCTGAAAGATGAACATCGAAGGCGGCGCCCTTGAAGCCGGTGCCTGGGGGCAAACCACAGAAGGCATGCCAGGATCATTGGAGGGCATTAGAGGGTGCCCGCATGAGATGAGCGGGTTGAGCACAGGGGCATTGGTAACCTCACCTGACCTGGGGATCAATTCAGGGAACCCAGGGATTGCACTTGGCGGTTCCCTACCATTAGACCAGGCGTCCCACATTTCCCATATGTGGAGACGCAACATCTTATTCTCCTCAACAGCTACTGATTCTAGCTGCAGAATAGCTGATGCTGGGCTATCCTCAGGAACGATGATTGGTAGATTGCTTGCGGAGGCCATCTGCGCCTTTGGATTTTGGGAAGGAGGGGAGGCTAGACTACCACCAAAACCAACCACCAAAACCTGGCTAGTTTGCACATAACAACCTTGTTAGTTTTGAAACATTTAACATATAGAAAATCGCACGTTGGGATGCAAAATGCACCTAACAGTTAAACGCTTCTACCGTGGGTTTGAACGGTTGCATGTTTCATCCCGGCCTTACTAGCCCTTTTCACTTTGTACCTTTTTTCTTCATTTCTGCATCTCTTTACTCACTCTTGATTTTTTTCATTTTGGTTTTGCCGCTCTTTTATTTTGGTACTCTCTTTTTCTCTTTTTGTTTGTCACTTCTTATTTCTTGTCACTCTTTTTTTTTCATTACTTTTCTTTTTCTCTTTTTCATTCAATTTTTCTTTCTTTTCTTTTTTTTCAATTTTTCTCTCTTTTTCTTTCAAATTATTTTCACTCAGTTTTATTTTATAGCTATGATCGAATCTGATGGGGATTGCCTACGTATCATGACTCCGCATGAATCAGATCTGGCATAGTTCGGGAAGATAGAGTAAATAAACTAAAAAAATTTTTTGAAAGAAATGCTTTAAAAGAAGAAAGGAAATATTTTTTTTTGATTGATTTTTATTTATTCATTTTGAAAAAGTAAGAACAAATATTTTGTTTGAATTTTCATTCGTTTTCTCTTTTTCTAAAGAAGGAAGAAAAGATTTTTGGATTTTGGAAGTTGCCTCTTAATTTTTGAAAGAGGGACTTTTGAGAAAATGTTTTGGATTTATGAGTTTTTATTTATTTATTAACAAAAGTACTTCTAAAGAAAAGCTATTTTTTTCAAAATTTTTATTGACATTTGCAAAAGAAAGAGTTCTAAAGAAGACAAGAGTATTTTTGGATTTTTGTTTCTGATTTTTTTCTGGATTTTTATATTTGGAAAAATACTTCAAAATGAAGGAAACTCGTATTTTGGATTTTAATTTTTATTGATTTAAACTACTCTTTTTTTATTGAATTTTCTAAGGAAAGATTTTTAAAGAAGGAACTAAAGGAAAATATTTTTTTTGGATTTTTGGAAAATTGGGGCCGGAACCGATGAGGTTTGCCTACGTATCTCACATCCGGTAAGAATCAGACTCGCGTAGTTCGGTCGGTTCTGACGGAACAAGGGAACCTGGCACTTGAAAATTTTGGCTCATTTTGATATGACTTTTCTTTCTTTCAGAATTTCGGCAGAGTTCAGAATTTTTTAAATACCTACCTCACTCTTTTCTTTTTATTTCCTTTTTTTCTCTTTTTTTTTTCTTTTTTGATTTTCTCCCTATTCTAGAAGCCGGTCAACATGCAAGCCGGAACAAACAGATGCGCAAGTAGCACGTAAGATGCATCAGGATGGTCTTTTTAATATCGGGTACACCTGTCCTAGACGGACCCAACCCCTGTGTTGAGTCCCCTAAGTCAAATGCACGTGATGCAAACAAACGTTCCTACTAGGGTTCCGGCATGAGGCTTTGTTATACTAGGTTTAAAAACCTGGGTTTATTGTTCTAGACCTGGCTTACCCGAGCGGACAACTCGAGCCGGGGGAGGGGGGGGCAGCGTACCGGGAATACAGAAGCTTCACCGGCTTTGCACCCTTCCCAGATGATTTAGAAGACTCAGAGAGAAGAGGGTTTCGGAGCAGTTTATATACAGTCCAAACAATATCAAAGCGGTAAACGCGGCATTTAGCACATTAGGCTCGACATGTAAACTCAGATAAAACAAGCCAACTATAACAGTTATTCTAAGCTCGAATTCTTAAACCCTGAACCGAAGTTCTGGGTTTGAATCCCCAGCAGAGTCGCCAGAGCTGTCACACCTCCTTTTTTACACACCACCCCGAAGGATAGTATATAAGGGAGTTTTTCCAATTTAAGTGACATTACTCGAAATGGGATTATTTATTAATCAGAGTCCCCACTTGGGACAGTTTATTTGGTGTCCCAAGCCACCGTTTTATTTTAAATCCCAAATCGAGGAAATTTCGACTTTCCTTTTGAAGTCTGCGAACCAGAAATTCTGAATAAGGAATTCTGTTAACCCGAGGGAAGGTGTTAGGCACCCCCGGATTCCGTGGTTCTAGCACGGTCACTTAAACTATTATAATTGGCCCATTATCTGATTTTAATACATGTTCTAGCCTATGGTGCAATTTTAAACTTATTAACCGCTTTTAATTATTATCTTTTAAGGAAGATTTCAACGTCATCTAAAACACGTCTTTGGACCATGTCACATGAAATGCACCCGCAATCCGCGACACATTTTATTTAACGTTGTTGAGATTTGGATTTGGGTCACATGAAATGCACACTCGAGTTTAGGAAGGTAATTTTTAAAATAGCGCGCCTAAAGCAACTACGCATTCTTAACTTTGCGAGGGCCATGGAAATTTGCTAAATGGCACACCTCGAATTCTAAGAGTTAAAATAAATTAAATGAGGGCCATGGGTTATGAGATTTATTTGGCATGGCCCGCCTCAAATTATTTCTTTTTGAAGGATTGCTAATTGTATACATGCTTGGGTAGAACATCTTATATCTATAAAAAAAACGTTTTTCTCTAGGTTCAAATACATCATCTAGTCACGAAAACTACCACAACTGATTTAAGGGCAGAATCAATCCCTTTCACATTTTTTCTAAGTGATTTAAGGTTCATTAGAAACTAATGCAATAGGAAGCTAACTAATCAATACTTCTAGAAGTAAAATTATGCACGGTTAGTTTTTGCAATGGATATTCCCAAGTCATACGTAGAACTCTGAACTAGAGCTCTTGAATTTGTCACAGAAGATATCAAAAGCATCACAAGGAGTCAAATACACATTGCCCTTTAGGATAGAACAATAATCTAATTTCTCTAGAATTAAACTTGAGGAAGAGAAAGACAAATCAAAGCTTAATCGAATTCCTGTTCAACTGAAGCAAACGAAGACAATTTGACGGAAACAATAGCAATATGTTCCAAAATAGCAACATAATTCCAAGTCTTGACAGTAGCGAAACCAACAAAAATTGCCCAAATAAAAGATTAAGAAACTGGAAAATGAAGAGAGGATTTAAAGAAAAAATGACATTCCTACTTCAGTACATTCAAGCATACAAATCTGTCACCTTGAGGCCATGAGATAGTATGAAGCTGAATTAAACTTAGAATTAACACTTAATAACAATTCCCAAACACATAAATGAATCCTCTTTTCAGATTTCATAGCTTGGCATTCCAACATGTATATTACTTAAAATTGAAACTCATACCTTGAAGGCAGCTAAGAAGGCTTTAAACAAGAGCCGAGTACAAACAGAGAATGGTGAAACGGCCAAAATTGAGCAGAAATAGAGACGATAAAACCCAGCACAAACAGCCACAGATTCAACAATCAATCAGCAATTTTGGAGAGTTTAAACACTCTTAAAATCCCAGAAACCATCAAATCAACGAATTGAGTTTATTTTTTTTTTTTGAAATTTTCGGGTCTGAAAAGCCTTTTGAGTAAGACAGAGTTCTTTGATTTTGTGAGGGATGAGTTGGAGATAGTCTATTCTCTAAAGGGGAAAAGAACCCGTCTGCTGCTCGCGAGGGAACGAAGAAGAAGAAAAGCCAGCAGCGGCTTCTAGGATTCCCAAAAGAAAACGAAAAAATGGGGGGTGTTCGATTGTCCTTGTCCTATTTAGAGAAGGCTGCTCTAATCGTTTAGAAGATGAAGGAGCTAAGAGCCTGTTCTTTGCTATGGTAACAACGGAGATGAAGCCCTTTCCATTATCAGATGCGCCGTTTGCTGTGTAGGGGTCTAATCTTTCAAAAATCTCCCCTATTTTTGTGTCTTAGCTCCCCTTTTATGTGAGGGATTAGGGCAAAGGGTAATGGGTATTTGGGTAGGGAGATTGGACTTTGAGTGGGTTATTGGGTTTGGGCAGATTTGGGTATAGGCTTTGGGCTCAGCATTAATTTTGGCCCAATTTCACAAGACAAACCTTTCTTTTCCAATTCTTTCTTTTATTTTCTAATTTTTCCTTTTTCTTTTAATTAAAATCCTACAAATTAAAAATCCAAAATTATCCAAAATGTGAAATTAAACTAATTACAAAAATTATAAAAGCTATTTAATCCTAAATTAAAAGGGAAAAATCAATAAAAGGAAAAAGTGTAAAAATGAAGCAATTTTTTGTGATTTTCAATTTATCATAAAACAAGTAATTACTAATTAATCCTAAAATATAAAGATAAAGCCTAAATGCCATGCATGATATTTTTGGTATTTTTCATGATTTAACTAAAACTTAAACATGCAAGAAAAATGCAAACACTTAATAAAAATTCCTAAAAAAGGTAATTAATTTAGAAAAAATCTATTTTCTTGGATTTTGTAGGAGTATTTCATATAGGGGGAAAATCACGTGCTTACATCAGGCATTATGCGTGTTTTAAAAGAGGGACCAGGTTCTCTACTAGTAGTTACTTTTTCAGCAAAGGTTTTGTTTTTCTGCTGTAACTGAAATCTAGCCTTACAGTTTTCTTTAAGGTGCCCATTGTTACTGCAGTGGGTGCAAAACCAATTGTCAGGTACAGTAACGTACTTGTTATGAGGGTCGTAAGGAATATTTTCCCTTTGAAACCCAATCCCCCGCCTGTTTCCCCCATTGTTGGTGTACATGGCAGTGATAGCATCAGAGGACCAGGTCCACTTGAGTGATTTATCAAGATCACTCTTCACTCTACCTAGTTCTTCCTGAAGTTGCTTGTGTTTCTCAAGCTCAGCACACAGACTAAACTTCACTGAATTTAGCTCACTTTCAAGCTTAATGTGTGCTTCGCTTGCAACTTCCTTTCCTTTTTGATAATTTTCAGCCCTACTCTCCATTTTAGGTTTCCTAATAGTTTCCTTCAAATCCATTACTACCACTAGAAGGTCATCTCTTTCTTGTTCTATGTTTTGAATCCTTTTTTCTAAGAAATTTCTTTCTTTCTTCAGGTTCTCAGTAGACTCTCTTAAATCAACTGCAACTATTACTAGGTCATCTCTAGACTGTTCTGCTTCTCCTAGTTCAACTGTTAAGACATCTCAGTCATTTATAAGACTATGATAAGCGTCGATTAGCACATTTTCCAAAGACATGTGTTTCTTAGGAGAATAAGATTTCAGATTTCTCTGAACATCTAGAAAATTTACCTCATCATCATCGTCATCTTCATCATCAGACTGGGCCATCAAAGCAAAAATTGAATCATACTCAGGTGCTTCACTTTCTACTGCCATCATAGAGTTGTTACCTGGTTCATCCTCCTCTCCAGATTCGCTAGATGAATCTCCCCATGCAGCAAGAACTTGTCTCATGACATTGTCAGCGAAATTTTTTCTATTGAAGCGTCTGTCAGGAACCGGGTTCCTTTTGGCTGCTTTGTGAGAGTTCTTGTACTGATCCTGCTTTAGGAAAGGGCAATCCTTGATGAAATGTACTGGCTTGCCACATTTATGACATAGTTCATAATTCTTTGGCTTGTTAGAACTTCCTTTTTTTTGGAATGCCTCCATTTCTGCGAACCATCTTCTGAAATCTTCATGTTAGGTATGCCATATCACCATCCTCACCACTTGAGTCATTGTTTTCAGTCTTGAGGACCAGGTTCTTCTCCCTCTTGGGCTCTCTTCTTTCACTGTCCTTCTTCATTTCATATGTTTTTAGATTGCCAACAAGCTCATCAATAGTTAGCTCTTGCAAGTCCTTCGCCTCTGTAATGGCGTTCACTTTGCTTTCTCAAGAACGGAGCAACACACTTAGGATTTTTCTAACCAGCTTGTTTCTTGGAATAGTTTCACCAAGGGAGTGAAGCTCATTAATGATGGAGGTGAACTGAGTATGCATTTCTTGGACAGATTCATCGTCTTGCATCCTGAAGAGCTCGTACTCAGTTGTGAGCATGTCGATTTTGGATTGCTTGACCTGTGTTGTTCCTTCGTGAGCTGTCTGAAAGGCTTCCCAGATATCGTTGGGTGACAGACATGCTGATATTCTGTTGTATTCATCAGGACCAATACCACACACCAGAATTTTCTTTGCACGAAAGTTCTTCTCTATGGCTTTTCTATCCGCATCATTCAATTCTTTCCTTATCTTGGGAATGGCTACTGGTGGGTCACCAAGGTTTTTTGTAGGAACAAAGGGTCCATCAAATATGGCATCCCATAGCTCAGAATCTTTAGCCATGATGAAGTCATGCATTCTAGTTTTCCACCATCCATAATACTGTCCATTGAACCTAGGTGGTCTGTAAGTAGACGGGTCTTCTTCGAAGTTTGGAGGAGCTTCCATGAGGATCCTTTCTAGGTGTTAACTTGATAGAAAGAACCCGCTCTAATACCAATTGATAGAATATAAGGGTCCACCAAACTCTATAGAGAACCGGGTTCTCTATCAGATTCAATAGTATACACACACAACAGTAGATAAATGACAGGAGGAATTTTACGTGGAAAATTTCCAACTCAACGGGATTAAAAACCACGACCTACCCTTGTAGGATTTCAACTTCACTACTGAGCAACTTTTAGATTACAACCTATGTTACCTAGGAATTAACCTCTTAATCCCTCACTAACTTGTAATACTCTATTACGAGCTACTTTGTAATAGCTCTATTACAAAGACTTTACAACATGACTAACTCTAGCCAAGACTCAAACATATTGGTTTAAGGTTTACAAAGGGGTTCCTATAGAACTCTTCTAAACAAGCTAAATAGGAATTACAATTGAAGAACTATTACAAAGTTACAACTCAACTAAGGACATACAATGAATCGATGTGGGAACTAGTCCGTAATTGCTTTGTTCTTTGTTCTTGAAGCACTTGAAACTTGCTTGCTGGATAGTCATGTGAGTGAGCTTGTCAAATGTTCAAGTGATTGTGTTTTACCTCCCTTGATTGTATATATACATGTGTGACATGACTTATAATGATGTAAGCAAGGTAGGTAAAAAGTCTTCCCTGGAAAGTTGACTGCAGCACTGTTCCTGCACTATAGCGTGTGTAGGCTGCAACTTTCCAGCTGGAGAGTTGACTTCGTACACTCTCCTCGAGAACTGGTAGGGACATGTTCCCTCAGTTGTTCATTCCACTCTAAAGAGTTGAATCATAACGCAAGCTGGATCCCAACCTGGAACCTTGTGATCTCAAGGTCTTGTAAATGTGTAACAGGTTCCTTATCTGGTTCTGGATAGTAAGTTTGTTAGATCATCAAAACATAAAGCAAAGTACTTATGACCAAAGTACTTGTAACCTATCAGAGGCTGATGTAAGTTTGTTCTTCGCGTTCGCGAAGGTGTGGTCAGTGGAGGCATCGCGAATGCGAGAAGTGTAACGCGTTCGCGAAGAGAAGTGAGGCAACTGGGGAGCCCAACCTTTTCGGTTTACGCGTTCGCGGAATCGCGAAGTGAGAGGTCAACAAAGCATCGCAAATCGCGTTCGCGATTGGTTGGACGCGTTTGCGAAGGAGGTTTTGGGCGGCAGAATTAATTGTGCTACGCGAGCGAGGAGAGGCCGCATTCGCGATGAAGGAAAATCTCGGCAACAGTATTAAATTTCAAGAACGAGGGTTTGGACCCATTTTTCATATTTTGAGCTAGAGACTACGAATTTGGGTAATTTTTGAAGGGATTTTAAAGGAGTTGATTGGGGTAAGTGATTCTTACTCGGTTTTGGCTAAATTCCGTGATTATGTCTTAATTCCATCATCTAATTTGTGATTTGGGGTTGAAAATATGGGAAAAAGAGGAAGAGTTCTCGAGTTAGATTATTGGGATTTTGGATGGGATCTTGTTATCAGATTTGAGTAAATTTGGTATGGTTAGACTCACGAGTGAATAGGCTTTCGGGTTTTGTGAATTTTGTCGGATTTTGAGATGCGGTCTCGGGGGCCGGGTTTGAGCCGATTTTGGATTTGTAGCTAGATTCGGGACGTTTGGAGACCAATTCGAGAGGCAAAGGCATTTTAGAGTAGAGTTTTGCTCGGATTGAGGTAAGTAACACTTTCAAACTTGGTTCTGCGGATTCGAAACCCCGAATTACGTGTTATGTGATTGGTATTGAGGTGACGCACATGCTAAGTGACGGGCGTGCGGGCGTGCACCACGAGAATTGTGACCTGGTTGATTCCATGGCACCGTTTAGTGATTCTATCTTGTTGATATCCGTGTTTTCATGATGTGATAAAGTAATTGAGCTGTCAATCATGCTAGATATCATATTTAGGCTTTATGCCTGTACTGTTAGGTCCCATAGTGGTCATTTCTTGCTGTCACCTTACTGATTTCATTGATATTACGTACTCAGTCATATTCATTCATTTCATATCATATCTCAGTCTCAGTTGTTATTTATTGATACATCATATCATTGTTTCGGGCTAGTTTTTATGACATTATGAGCCTGTGAGTGAGACTGGAAAGATTGATGACCGAGTGAGGCCGAGAGCCTGATTATGAGTGACAATTATGGGATCGGGCTGCACGCCGCAGTGGCTATACTAATTTTATGATAGCGCTTGGGCTGTAGGATCCCCTCTGGAGTTTGTATATGCCCCTAGTGAGCGCGGTTGATATTATTAAGGGATGGATCTTCCCTGGACATAGATCTTGTCCGAAGCATTTGATACCTGGAGATGGATCTTCTCCACGAGCCGGATTGGGCTTCCTCGGTACTGGGTGACTGATGGTCAGTGATGTATATATATTCCGGGATGGATCTTCCCTGGCCGTATGGGCCATATACAGTATCGAGTTGTTGAGCATTTAAGAGCATGAGCACATGAGGCTGTTAGTGTGGTGTATCACATATAACATGTGCATTGGCATGTAGAAGTAGAAGAGTTATATTCTTCACATTGTTTAGTTTTGATCCATTTTACTATTTTGAACTATCTATTTAACTTGAAAGCATACCCACATTTCTGCACAATTATTTCTATTTAACTGTACCAGTTGAGTTCGTCACTACCTTTCAGTTCAAAGGTTGGACTTGTTACTTACTAAGTTGGTTGTACTCACGATACTCCCTGCACCTCGTGTGCAGATCCAGACGTTTCTGGTCATGACGGATCTTGATTGAGGAGCGAGATCCCGGAGACTATCGAGGTAGTTGCATGGCGTTCGCAGGCCTTGACTCTCCTTCTTTATCTCTATCTGTATTTCAGTTTTTATTTTCTAGACACTGTAGTGGACTGTATTCTGGTTTAGACGTTCATGTACTCTGTGACACCCCGACTTGGGATGGATTGTATCGTATTTTGAATTATTTCTGTTTTCAAAAAGGCTTTTCTTAAATATTAAGTTGCTCTCATCTTTATGTTCAAATATTTTACTGTGTTGAGATGTTGAGTTGTGGCTTGCCTAGTTTCGTGATAGGCGCCATCACGACGGTTAGATTCTCGGTCGTGACACACACACACACACACACACACACACACACACACACACACACACACACACACACACACACACACATATATATATATATATATATACACGCGCGCTTATTTATATAGAAATACTATATAACAATATAAGCGTATATAAATAATATTAAAAAAAATATTGACTATGCGAAGTAAACTAAAAATATGGCTACGAGGGTGCAAAATTCTCTTTAAAAAAATACTTCAGAATAAATAGGATGTTATAAATAGAATTCTATTTATGGTGAATGTCCATATTTAGAGAGATTCTAGGGTTTATTACTTGGTGGCTAAGTCAACCTCTCCCTATAAATAGAGGGTTCTATTCCATTGTAATTCATCCCAAATCAATAAGAATTCTCTCTCTACTTTTCTCTGCAATATTGCTCTTCTACTTTTATTGTTTTATAACACGTTATCAACACGAGACTCTACCGTCTCAAGAAGATTAAGAAACATGTTTTATGTTTTCAATATCCAGTTGCGCCTATGCTGAAAGGTTGTGTATGTAAGTCAGTAGTGTTCGTTGTCTTCACTTACCTCTTAGAGAAGAATTAGCAAACAATTGATCAAGACTTAGAAGACTTTTCAACTGTGAATCAAGATTAGAAAATGTGCAACAGTCTTTATTCAATGGATCAAACAAATGTCGATATCTCTCCAGGTAAACTTGGATCAAAGTTTAATTGTAAAAATATTTGTTTAATTGATTCATGTACGACACATACAATATTCAAAGAGAAGAAATATTTCTCTCATTTAAGTATGTGTAGGGCAGATGTTACTACAATTTCTGGTAGTAGTAATTTAAATGAAGGCTCTGGAAGAGCTCTTATAACTCTGCCTAAGGGAACAATACTTATCATAGAGAATGCAATGTTCTCCTCCAAGTCCAAGAGGAACTTGTTGAGTTTTAAAGATATCCGTCGAAATGGATATCATATTGAGACAATAGATGAGAATAATCTTGAATATCTCATCATTACCAAAAATGTCTCTGGCCAGAAAAGGGCTATTGAGAAGTTCCCATCTTTGTCTTGTGGCCTGTATTGGACAAGAATTAGTGCAATTGAGGCACATTCTATTGTAAACCAAAAGGTTACCGATTCCAATACTTTTGTACTTTGGCATGATCGATTGGGACACCCTGGATCAATTATGATGAGACGAATTATAGAAAACTCAAATGGGCATCCATTGAAGAATTTAAAGATTCTTTTAAATGATGAATTTTCTTGCACTTCTTGTTATCAAGGCAAGTTAATTATTAGACCATCACCAACAAAGGTTGGAATTGAGTCCCCTGCGTTTTTGGAACGTATACAAGGGGACATTTGTGGACCTATTCACCCACTAGTGGGTCGTTTAGATATTTTATGGTCTTAATAGACGTATCTTCTAGATGGTCCCATGTGTGCCTATTGTCATCTCGCAACCTCGCGTTTGCAAAATTAATGGCACAAATAATTCGATTACGGGCACAATTTCCCGATAATCCAATTAAGTCTATTAGACTTGATAATGCTGTTGAGTCTTCATCCTAAGCATTTAATGATTATTGCTTATCAATTGGGATAAAAGTGGAACATCCTGTAGCTCATGTTCACACTCAAAATAGCCTTGCGGAGTCTTTAATTAAACGTCTGCAATTGATAGCAAGACCGTTACTCATGAAAATGAGGTTACCCACTTCTATTTGGGGTCACGCCATTTTGCATGCAGCAATGCTAGTTCGTCTCAGGCCGACAAATTATCATAAATATTCCCCGTTGCAATTAGTTTTGGGTCATGAACCTAATATATCCCATTTAAGAATTTTTGGATGCGCGATATATGTGCCTGTAGCACCACCACATCGCACCAAAATGGGTCCACAAAGAAGGTTAGGAATATATGTTGGTTTTGAATCGCCCTCCATTATTCGCTACCTCGAAACATTGACGGGGGATTTATTTACTGCATGATTTGCAGACTGTCGATTCGATGAGACACTTTTCCCAAAATTAGGGGGAGAAGTTGGTGAAACCAAACGGGAAATTTTGTGGAAAAATCCATCATTATCTCATCTTGATCCACGTGCCTTTATTTGTGAAAAAGAGGTGCAAAAGATTATTCATTTGCAGAGAATAGCAAATCAAATGCCAGATGCATTTACGGATATGAAAAGGATAACAAAATCACATATCCCTGCGGAGAATGTTCCAATCCGTATTGATGTCCCTATTGGACAATCTTCTAGTGTCATAGCTAATGAGTCAAAAGCACGCCTTAAACGTGGCAGACCATTAGGTTCCAAAGATCGAAATCCTAGAAAAAGGAAAACAAATGATCAAAATGACACTACGAAAGAATCTCATGAAGAAATCCACGATTTAATAAATTCTGAGATTCATGAGGAATCCACTGAGCCCGAGACTCAAGAAAATAAGGAACTATCAATAAATCCAATCGATATTGAGACAAATTTGAATCGAGTGGATATAGTGGTGGATTATGTCTTTGCATATAATGTTGCATCTAGCATTATGCAAGAAAGTGAGGATCTTGAACCTCAGTCTGTTGGAGAATGTCGACAAATACTTGATTGGCCAAAATGGCAAGAAGCAATCCAATTAGAGTTGAATTCACTTGCGAAACGTGAAGTTTTTGGGCCTGTAGTCCAAACACCTAATGGTGTTAAGCCTGTTGGCTATAAATGGGTCTTTGTACGCAAGAGAAATGAGAAAAACGAGGTACAAAGATATAAGGCACGCCTTGTTGCACAAGGATTTTCACAAAGGCCTGGTGTCGATTATGAAGAGACATATTCACCCGTTATGGATGCTATAACGTTCCGTTATCTCATTAGTTTTGCTGTCCATGAAAAGCTTGACATGCATTTAATGGATGTGGTTACCGCCTACCTTTATGGCTCACTTGATAATGAGATATACATGAAAATTTCCGATGGATTTAAAATGCCAAACGCACATAATTCAAAGTCCCGGGAAATGTTTTCAATCAAATTGCAAAGATCTTTGTATGGTCTAAAGCAATCAGGACGAATGTGGTATAATCGTCTTAGTGAGTATTTATTAAAGGAAGGCTATATAAATGATGCCATTTGCCCATGTGTTTTTATAAAGAAAACAACATCGGAATTTGTTGTACTTGCCGTATATGTTGATGACATAAACCTTATTGGAACTCCTATAGAACTCCAAAAGGCAATTGATTATTTAAAGAAGGAATTCGAGGTGAAAGATCTCGGAAAGACAAAATTATGTCTTGGTTTGCAAATTGAACATTTGGCAAACGGAAATTTCGTTCATCAATCTACCTACATAGAAAAGGTATTGAAACGGTTTTACATGGATGGAGCACATCCATTAAGTACTCCGATGGTTGTTCGATCACTTGATGTGAATAAGGATCCATTCCGACCTCAAGAAAAGAATGAAGAGCTACTTGGTCCTGAAGTACCATATCTTAGTGCAATTGGTGCACTAATGTATCTTGCCAATACTACAAGGCCTGACATAACTTTTTCAGTTAATGTCTTAGCAAGATATAGCTCTGCTCCCACAAGGAGACATTGGAATGGAATCAAACACATATTGCGGTATCTAAAAGGGACTACCGATATGGGCTTATTTTATGGCAACAATTGCAGTCCCGATCTTGTTGGTTATGCTGATGCTGGGTATTTATCTGACCCACACAAGGCTCGGTCTCAAACAGGTTATGTATTTACCTGTGGAGGCACTGCCATATCTTGGCGATCGACTAAGTAATCAATTGTGGCTACTTCATCTAATCATGCTGAGATAATTGCTATTCATGAAGCAAGTCGAGAGTGTGTGTGATTGAGGTCTATAATACATCTTATTCGAGACAAATGTGGTGTGAAATGTGACAAGTTACCCACAATTTTGTATGAAGATAATGCAGCATGCATAGCTCAATTGAAGGGAGGATTCATAAAAGGAGATAGGACAAAGCACATTTCACCAAAGTTATTTTTCACACATGATCTTCAAAAGAATGGTGATATTAATGTGCAACAGATTCGTTCAAGTGATAATATGGCTGATTTGTTCACAAAATCTCTACCAACGTCAACCTTCAAGAAGTTAGTTTACAAAATCGGGATGCGAATGCTCACCTTAGTTCCAACCATCTGGTTTGCTGTTGCATCCTTCCAATAGCTTTGCTTTCCATGCTCCTAGAAAATTAAAAATCGACACTACAAAAATAATACAATTAAAAAGATTAATAATAAAAAAAAAAGTAGTAAAGTTGGGTTGCCTCCTAACAAGCGCTTGATTTAACATCGCGGCACGACGCGAATCACTTTCTGCCTCCACTTTGAGCATGTGAATTGGACCCCAAGTTTTGATTCTGCTCTATGATCATACTCCTGGGGTGGTGGGACGAATAAAATAATGTAGTATTCTGCACTTCTTGGCCTTTAGATNGCTCAAGGATGTGAATTGATGCTCTCATCAGGGGGAGTTAATGCGCGTTGCACTCTTTTTCTCTTACAAGGTTTTGTCCCACTGGGTTTTCCTTGCAAGGTTTTTAACGAGGCAACCAATAGGCGCATTTCTAAACATGTGTACTCTTTTTCCTTTTCTAGAATTTTTTCCCATTGGGTTTTCTTTTAGTTAAGGTTTTAACGAGGCACATTATCTGTTGAATAGACATTCAGGGGGAGTGTTATAAATAGAATTCTATTTATGGTGAATGTCCATATTTGGAGAGATTCTAGGGTTTATTACTTGGTGGCTAAGTCAACCTCTCCCTATAAATAGAGGGTTCTATTCCATTGTAATTCATCCCAAATCAATAAGAATTCTCTCTCTACTTATCTCTGCAATATTGCTCTTCTACTTTTATTGTTTTATAACACAGGGAACATTTTCGCTCATTTAAGGTTGTAGATTTCCTTCATTCTTAAAAGTTGTAAGGGTCACCTAAGTACGACGGTTAGATTATCTTTACTTTATCTATATCTATTTACTAGTATACGTACCCGCGCGATGCGCGGATCATTGCAAATAAGAATAGTGCGGTGAGAGATAATAAAAACCGACATATATATATCGACCGCATTCAAAAGAATTAAATAAAAAAATAAATAGATGAACTTTCATTTTATATACTCATGTAAATGTCAAGTATAAAACTTGTCTCAAATTTAAAAGAAATTCAATATAAATAATATATATATAAAAAAAAAAAAAAGATCATTCCTATGTTCCCCATAAAGGGTCTCAATCCAAAAGCAGCTCAACCTTACTAAGGCCGTAAAAGGGTAAAAATAGGTTGTTAAGCACGATAGGTACATGACTTAGAATGGGCAATAACAAAATTTCAGTTAAATCTAATTTTAGTTCCAGTCCCAAACGAAGCTTCATCAAGGCGCCCAACTCGAACAAAATTCTATTTTAAGTATCTCCAACAAAAACCACATAGTTTCTTTAATCTTGATCATTTTTCATCCTTCAAAGTAGTCCAGCATGTAGCAAATAAAAAATTTGCAATGACAAATATAATGACCGAAAAATAGCTTGAAAAAGTCATCCTTGAAAGTATGCTTGAGATCCAAAATAGGGTATTCCCATTTTCTTAAGAAATCAAGTAATAATCAACCAAAAAAAATTGCATAATTTCTCGATTTTCTTGTGGACAAATCATCGACCAAGTATTGAGAGAATCAATAAAACCGTAGCTCAACTTCATCATCCTTTTATTGCACTCGAGCTTATCATGCTAGTCTCACCCAATGACAATCTCTCAACAGAATAGCATCAAATACTTCTAATACCAATGAGAAATAGTCAGTAGATAAAATATGTATAAAATAATGTATAACCTACAAAAAAAAAAAGGTGTAACTACTAAAAAAATACTCCTAACTACTTTTTTATAGAATAAGCTTTACCCCTACCGACTATTTTTCATCATCCTCGATAGAAGCACTTCTCTAAAATATGAAAATTTTAAGCCACTAAAACTAAAGTATAAATAAAAAGTTTTTTGCCTCATTCGTCATATTTTTCAAAATTATTCAAAGCTTCAAAGTACTGCACTTACTATGACAATTGAGCACTATTGAAGTTTAATGACTTTGCATAAAAGGATCCAAGAACATACAATGACTTACCACACATCATTCCATTGGCCCCTTTTCTTTCACCTGAAAGCACACGCCTTAGTATCTCAAGATTGTACATTGGCTCTCTCTTGCAGGTTCTATAAAGTGCAGCGAGGTATACAAAATCAACTGCAATGATACAAAAATATTAGTTATTACATTCTATGATGAGAAACCTAATAATTCTTCTTATTTTCTTCTTTTGGAGTCAAAAGGCAACAACAACTGAGATGTACTTGAGAATGTTCATATTTTTAAATTTGTTCTGCATCATGCTACGTAAGTAATGAATGAAAAAGAAGCAAACTTTAGCAACCACAATCTCTAAATATTGATGAAAATAAAATTTTCAGAATAAATAAAATAGAGAATATATAAATTGATCTCAGTTTAATTATAGAACAATAACAACAACCCAATGTAGAACATACTTTGAATTAAATTTGTCCAAAGGGGCCAAAAATCGTTGTGCTAGAAGAAGAGAAAAATGATTCTTACATGGGTTAGAGGAGAATTTTTTAATCTTTTTAGGTGTAACATCAAGGACTGCTCCAGATCCTGTCAATTCACATTGCATGATTGATAAAGCCAAGTGCAAGCTTATATACACAATACAACAGGGGAAAAAAGAAAATCTTACCAAAGGACTCATTTAATGTAAACCTTCAGAATGAACAACTACTAATCTCTTCATGCCATGACTTTGTAGCTCTTTTGCCATCTTGCTTACCATATCTTGTTTGTATACTCCAACAACAGCAAAAGCTATTCAAGTGGGTTTTTTTTCACTCATTAGACACACAGAGAGTGCATTGTGCAGTAAAAATTACAGTAATTGCTAATATTGATGGCAGGAATCGGCGGGAATTAATAAATAGCCTTTTCAGCAGGAACCAGTATTCCCAACTGAACTACAAAACCAAATTAGAGATCTTCATTATCAAACCAAGAAAGTTATAATAGTCACTATTTTACATGAACAATTAGTACAATTCTTTAAACGTGAATCCTACAAGCAAACTCTAAGGAAGATATAATTACAGTGAGATGCTATAGCCCATAGCTATTAGCCTATTTACATGTATTAGAAAAATGGGTGGCTAGTAAAAATTTGAAAAGGCCAAATATCGATAAGGCTAATAGCTTATTGATAATAGAACTATTGACTTCATAGCCCAACACGCCAGGGTAAAATTCAATGCTTTCAATGAAGTTTGAGGCCGATACATTTGCTGGGTGACAATGTAAAAAAATCAGCAACTGAGACCCAGGAGAAAAAAAAAACTCAGATGATAAAATTCTTGATGTTCATCACATTTACACTTTTAAGTGCAAAGACTGAAACTTTGAGAACCAAAACAAAATCAAAAAAGGAAAAGAAAATGAACCCAGATGATAAAATTTTCTAATCTTCATAAAAATTTCAGATTTAAGTGCAAAAGTTGATATTTGGAGAGGAAAAGGTAGCGGGTACCTTTGGGTTATTTTTTGATAAGACAATGAAGAAAGAGAGTCATGAATTGTAATTGAAGATATAAAAGCCATTGCCATTTCCCAAACAGAAATCTTCAATTCAAACAATTGAAATTATTTTCGTTTATCCCAACTCTTTATCAATACAACATTTAGCGTGATTGTCAACTTCTTTATACTGGAAAAGTATGGCCTACTTTTACACCCAAAAAATCTAAAACAATTTTCCCGCAAGAAAATTGGCGTGAAAAGCATCTTCCTTCGTAGCAAAGTATACTGGCATTTTCCCCACAAGAATAATGCTATAGAGTACAATATAGTAATGGCACCAATGTAGTGCCACTGCATCAATTCTCCAATTCAATCAAATGTTTGAAAGAAAGGTATAAATACAAAAGCGGTGAAAGAAAGTTACCTCTTGCCTCCTATATTTTTGATGACATTAGCGTCAAATGCAGGAGCAACACGATTTAATGGGAAAACTGCATAAGATAATGACTAATTTACGAACCTGCACAGGGATGGAAAATAAAAATGAAAAAAGGGTGGCAAACACTTAAGCTCTAAATGCATCGAGTACTTAGCATCCTTAGCATATAAAGAAAGAAACCAAAATCTTTTTGTAACATATTATCAACAAAATATTTACATACCTGACATAATATTGTGAGCTTTGTAGATGAGAAATTGTGTGAAGAAGGAGCTGGTTGGTTAACAATAGCAAGAGAATTGAAATGTAAAAGTTCTTCAAATTCAGAGGGGGAGATCTTATTACCATCCGCAAGCACAATTATAAGTTTTTAGTTTCTCCACTGGGAAAGAAGCAAGGGATGCACCAATTCCTATAAATAAAAAAGATAGATTTTTAATGTTATTCAATTAGGTCACACAATGAAAGCGAAACATCAAGTTTGTTCTGCATCAACCTTTGTAAGTAACGGATTAAAAAGAAGCAAACATTAGCAACCACAATAACACAGATGAAAATAAAATTTTCAGAATAAACAAAACAAAGATCAATATATCTATTGACCTCAAATCTTACCTTTTGAATGCTTGTTCTGCCATGGAAACTATCCCACCTGAATCGGATTTTGGGAAATCAACTACAATGGCATATTCAATTTTCTCCTTTCAATTGCCGGAACCCAAAGATATATCCCTCCACAAACATTAAAGCCAAACCCTAACCTAATCGTGAAAACCCAACTCAGTAATTTTCATTCGCAAATTGAGGAAATGAGAACTCATATGCTTAAAATTCATCTGCCCGGTCGAGTTGCAAAACATACTCATCAATTAATAAACATGTATAGATATGAGAGAAGGGTTACGGTTGATTTGAAGAAGAGAATAGAGTATGAAAGATATAGAATGGTGGGCTGAAGTTTTTGTCAATAAACTGGATCAATAACTTCCACAGAAAATTGCAGGACAAAAGCTGAATCTATAACTTCAGCCAGAGTTCCGAGTTAGGTTTTGATGGCCACTTGGAAGAGGATCGTGGAATATTTTATTTCTCCCTTTCTTCCTATTTCTATGGAGTCCATTTTTTTGAATAGATGATCGTGGATGAAGAAACGTGGGAGTCCAAAAAATGTGGGAGTTGTAGTGTGAATAGATATGCCCAAACGTGGGTCTCATGATCACGTGAATAACTGGCAAAATTAATGTTTTAAAAGTTTCAAATTATTATTTTTTATTTTATAATTTTTTTGAATCTCCAAACTTATTGGAGTTTTGTCTTAAAACTTGATACGTGTCAATATTTTGTTTTGACACTTGGCACAATATTATGAATTTGCCTCTCCTTTTCTATATTAATAGATTTTATATCTATATCTATACTATATTAAAAGCACAAAGGCCCTTAGCGAAATATCGTTCGCCCTTTTTACCCTTTTAAGATAGAGTTCATACTAGACAAATTGATCTTTTTATTATTTTCCTATTATTTAGGAATAGTCATTAATTTTTTCCCTAATGTTTAAAAATAATTATTTAATTATTTCCCTAATATTTAGGACTTTAGTTTTCAATTCCTTCCAATTCTAGAATTGAATACTTTCAACAACAATTAAATTTAGGAATATTAAATAAGCACTTTCAATTTCAAATGGGATAGTTTCGACAACTTTCAAATTAGGAGTATTTTTTCTTTCTTTTTCTTCTAACTTTGTAGACCGCTTGCCTTTTATTTTATTAGAATACATTTGAGGTTAGTACTAAATCTTTTCAAAGACATAATTTTAGGAGTACAAATTATCTCACTGAGTAATATTAAAGAATTTACCATTTTATACATGAAAATAAAATACTAAAAAATAAAATAAGGTTAGAATTCGCTGAAAATCGTTTATATATGTTTATGACAGTAGAAAATAAATACAACAAAATAAGTAATCATAAATTAAAAAAAAAAAGCAAAATGTTTTTACAAATTTTGTAATGAAAAGTTAAACAATTTAAATATATCTTTGAATCAAATTAGACATAATTTTTAAAAGTCTTTATTTAAATGAGAAATTATAATAGACACACAAGAAAGTTAAAACACAACAAATGTAAGAATTGATGACAAGAATAAATTCTAATTTTGATCAACTTGAATTTCATATTCTAAATCCTTCCAAGATAGTATGAACGTAGCCCTTTCATAATAGGGATTTTTTTCTTCCTATACCATATATGAAACCTTATTACCAAAAATATGCATAATTTGTTAATTACCCGCCCAGTCCATACTTTAACTACAATTTATATACCAATCCATAATTAGGCAGATTCTGCCATTTAAAATGCGCGAAAAAAGGCACAAAATCTGCGTTTGATTCTTTCCACATTAAATTCGAAATTTGAAACGGAAAGAGATCTGATTGCTGCGTAATTCTCTCTTTCACTACAATTCAAAAACAACGCAGAGCTTCAGAAGCTTCAATAACGCAATGCAAATTGTAGAATTCAAAATTGTTCTTCATCGTCCTCAGTACTCAAATTGTCGAACCTATATCTGTTCTTCATCTTTTTTCTCTCAACTACACGAAATCATGTCAAAAATCCAAATAATGCTAAAATTGAATGGGAATTGGGATAACTATGGCAGATTTAGAGATTTTGAAGTTGATGCCACTGTGCTAGATGAGAATGCAGGTTTGTGTAGTTCGAAAATGCTTAGAATTTTAGTTTTATGATATTATCTACAAATTTACTACATATCTACAATTTGACTACAAGTTCTTTGTTTGGTGCAGGAAAAAATATTGTAATATACAATGTCTCCAGATTGTAGACAAATTATAGGCAAATTGTAGTTTATAGTTAATTTGTAGATAAATTGTAGATAAAATGTAGATATATTGTAGATACTATATTTTTAATAATGTAAATTTTTTTTCTTTGTGTTTGTTCTGAAAATGTAGGTGAGGGCTTCTGATGATAGGCTATAATTGCATATTTTAGTCGCTTATTACACTCGAATTTACTGTACTTTAATTGAGTTTGCGCTTTAATCGCTAGTGTTTTGCACTAATTGTGTGTTTTATGCCTTGTAGGTGCGATTCCGAGCTATATAGATGTTATGGAATGAATTTAAGCGATTTGAAGCTTTGAAGTCTGAGTAAAAGCTCAAGGAATTAAGCCGGGATCGTGTTCGGAGGTCAAATTTGATAATTAAGTACGAACGAAGACTTGAGGAGGCATATTGCGCACTGTCTAGTAAAATAGACATAACTTATTTCTCAGAACTCCATTTTGGCTCCACAATATATGGTTGGAAAGCTAACTCAAAGGCTACAACTTTTATATTTTATGTTTTTTTAAATTCCAAATGGAACAGGGTAAAAACCGCGGTTTTGCCGCGACCGCGGCACAACCACCGTAGAAGATGGTCGCGGACAACTGAAGAATCAGAGGGCATGTTTGGCCGCGGTTTGACCGCGACCGCGGTGTGACCGCGGCAGGAAGCGAAAATTTCAGGGACTAAAGTGCAAAACATGGGATTTTAAGTCCTAAACCCTATATTAAACAAAGGAGGCCGGCCAAGAACAAGAGGAGGACATATTTTGGACACAAATTAGACCTAAGGAGGCAGGAGACACTACTTTAGGGTTAGACAACACCCTTGGAGGCAAGAACACATTGGGAGCAAGGCGGAGAATTCTTGTTTTTCCTTCCTCTTCCTATTTTTCATTGTTGGTTATGACTTTTAGTATTATGAATAGCTAATTTGTTATCTAGAGTTTTGATAGAACCTTTTGTAGGATAAATTCTTGTTATATTTTTATATAATTGAGCCATAGCTTTTCTCTATTTGTTCAACTACGTTTATATTGTGGTTGGTTGAAGAGCTCTCAATTAGCTGTGCCTATTTAGTATGCATAACTCAGGAGAGAGTGCATATTTAGGTAATTGTTGAACAACACCACTCCCAGAGTATATGAGGGATCAATAACCGAGGGTTTAAAGGTGTTATTAGGGATAACGAAGCCTTGGGTGCGATCTGAAGTGAGCTGTATTAAAAGCCAGCTAGTGTAGCTGGGGAGAGTGCGTCTAGTAAATTGTCGTAATTACTCGGGAGAGATTTACGGTAATAAGAGTGCTCATGATCGGTAGAGAATACTTAGGCGAAATTATAGAAGACATAGCGGGAAGGATTCTGACAATAGGGGAAATCATAGCTCTAGACCTCCTTAATCTTTTCTCTAACCCTCAGTATCGTTAGTTGTTAATTTACTATTTTAATTTGTTAGTTAAGTAGTTAGACACAAGAATCTTAATATCTATAAGTTAGGAATTGTTCAAGCTTGTCTTCTTGGTGATAGTGAACAGCTGTAGCTAAACCTTAGTTCTCTGTGGGATTCGACTCCGGACTTGTAAACCGGATTATATTTGCAGCGACAGCATTGTCCTTTTTATAAGGCATAGTTGGGCGTGATCAAATTTTGGAGCCGTTGCCTGGGAACTAATGGTGTAGTTGTAGCTGTATATATTGCTAGGGTTCAAGTTTGAACTTTTATTTTGTTTTGTTTTTTCTTGGTATTTTTTTTATAACCGTTGATTTGAGAAACATGACATCTTGGAATTATGAAAATTTAGGTGTAGATAATTCTACTATTGATCTCCATACATGTTGTAAAGGAAATCACCCGTGACAAAATTTTCAAAACGTTCCTGAGAGCGAGTTATGTGCACCAACTCAATCTTATTTGTGGAATGTGTGTGGTGGTAAAAATGGTCACCTTCATGGTTGTGCTTATATTTCTTATTTTCCCCCAACCCCTTACTATGATGGTTCCACCTTTTCTTGTGAAGTTAATAGGAACAAAGAACCTGGGAATGCGGACCTGAAGGAGATCAAGGATATGCTAAAGTGTCTTCTGGAACAAAACAATGAGAAACAATTGCACATAGAAAGGCAAGAGGCAACTATTCGCAAGTTGGAGGCTCAATTGAGTCAAGTGGTTGGAGCTTTTAATGCTCAACAATCCAATATTGATGATAGTAGCCAAGAAGAGCATGAATTTGAGGTATTAATTGGGGAGGTCAAAGCAGAACATCAACAACCTAGCCAACTAGAATTTGAAGATGTCAATGTTGAAGAAGTGAGACTAGAGTCAGCCAAGGACATTGAGGATACAAATTTTGTTGACTCTAGTATCGTTGATGTTGAGGATGCTGAAAGTCCTGAAGTTCATGTGTGTGAGTGCATTGGTCCTCACTCCAAACATTTTTCTACATTGTGCTTGGATGACGATATGAAAATAGAGTCATCCGAGCCGATTGAGAAGTCAAGGAATGAAGAACAAGGTGCCTATATTCTGGAATTTTTCTTACCAGAAAGACAGGACTACATACCTCATCTAAAAGCCAAGAAGTGTAGAATAGTACAATGGTTGCTTGGACCAATTAGATTTGTTCCTCCACCCCTGGAGCATAGCCGAAAACTTGATGCCAAATTGGGGGTTCAATTTATAAGCTCGAGGTGGAGGCAAAAAGTGATTCGCGTCGTGCCGCGATGTTGATGCATCAGCAAACCAAATGGTTGGAACTAAGTGTGAGGTACCCACACGAAGGACCAAGCTTGGGAGAAGTCTGAGTACCCCATGAACTGCTACTGCTTCGGCCTTTGGCCTACCAGGGAGTTTCTTTTACCCTCTTGTATGTATGGGTGTGCATTGGGGACAATGCACAATTTTAAGTGTGGGGTGAGGAGATTGTCTGGGTGATTTTTCATGCTACTTTAGCTGTGTTTTTTTAAAAAAAAAAGATTGGACTTTTCCTGATGACGTATCTTCTAGACAGTTTTCTTGAGGGAAGTAAGTCTAAAGAAAATACCAAATTTTTTTTTGTTTTGTTAGGTAGTGTAGCAATTACCCCTTGATTTTTCTTTAAACCACGGTTCTTTTCCAAGGGTTTTATTTGAACGGGCTGTAGTTAGTTTTTTTTGGAATAGGAGCCATTGTGTTTTGTTTTGAAATGAAGCAATATCTCTTGACTTTGTTATGCCTTGAGAATAGTGAGTACTTTGGCTGTGACGCTTAGGCTCAGTTTTTGACTCTTGTATAAGTACCTTAAATTGTATGATCTTAAATTTGCTTAACTGCTATGACTAGGGTGTCTTGATGAATCCAATCCTGAGTGAGTTATGTGCCATGTGTGTGTAAGGTTTTGTGATATTATGTGCAGTGCATTTGATGCCTAGAACTTGCCCCTTGTGTTTGCAAAGCGAAATAGTAGTATTGTTCAGTCTTGGAAGTGATATAGGCGTTTTCTTGTTGAGCCAGGTATGTATATTTTACCCGCCTAATTATTATGTATCGTAGTTAACCCCTTTGAGCCTGTAATCCTGTTTCTTTGGCAACCACATTACAAGCCTTACCCATTTGTTCGAATTAACCATCTATTTGAACCATTGTAACCTCTATGAGCACGTGAATTATTATGAACTATGTAAAAGTTAAAGTGTGGGGTGGTTGGTTTGGCTTTTGAGTGGAACTAATGAAATAAGGAGAAAGGTGCACTGTTTTGAAAAAGTAAGAGCTACTTGAATTGGAAAAAAAAAATAGTTGGATTCTTGTGAAAAAAAAATTCCTTGATAAGTGGTGGCTCTTGGTGTAAGTGTGCTTAAAGAAAAATGGGGTAATATACATTGATGTGAAGGTGGAGTTTTGGTTTGACATAAGTATGGGGTTTGAATGTTAAAGTATATGTATTAAAGTGCTTAGGGAGGTGTAGTCACTCTTATATCTAAATGAATCCTACCCGTCCCGTAGCCTACATTACAACCAAATAAAATCCTAATTGATCCAAGATTGAATGAGCTCGATTAGTGGAGTAGTACACTACGGGCAAGCTTATGGTGCATCTTTTGTAGCATATGAATGTTATTTCTGAGAGAGAGTGAATTCTTTCTATCTTGAGTTCCTAAGTGTTCTTAAATTTTATTGTGTGGAACTACTCTCTTTTGTTGTGTGAGGGCACTTGATTCATGAAGGAAAGGTAATGTTAGTCACTTCTATATTAGAGTAAGTGGGTGAGTTGTGAATAACGTGTGGTACTTGTGAGTCAAATCTTGAGGTGAAGATGTTACGCTTTTGTGCTTAGTCTATTTTAAATACTCTTGGTGTGATGAGTTAGGAGAATTGTTTAAAAAGGTCGTGTCTATAAAAAAAGTGGAGTTTGATTGCTCGAGGACGAGCAATGGTTTAAGTGTGGGGTGTTGATGATAGGCTATAATTGCATATTTTAGTCACTTATTACACTCGAATTTACTGTACTTTAATTGAGTTTGCGCTTTAATCGCTAGTGTTTTGCACTAATTGTGTATTTTATGCCTTGTAGGTGTGATTCCGAGCTATATAGATGTTATGGAATGAATTTAAGTGATTTGAAGCTTTGAAGTCTGAGTAAAAGCTCAAGGAATTAAGCCGGGATCGTGTTCGGAGGTCAAATTTGATAATTAAGTACGAACGAAGACTTGAGGAGGCATATTGCACACTGTCTAGTAAAATAGACATATATTTTTGCTCATAACTCCATTTGGGCTCTACAATATATGGTTGGAAAATTAACTCAAAGGGCTACAACTTTTATGTTTTACGTTTTTCCAAATTCCAAACGGAACAGGGTAAAAAAACCGCGGTTTTGCCGCGACCGCGGCAGAACCGCGGTTTTTTATGTGCCCTTAAATATTTATATAATTTAAGGATATAATTGTAATTACCTAAGATTAGACTTCTTTTATGTTTTACGTTTTTCCAAATTCCAAACGGAACAGGGTAAAAAAACCGCGGTTTTGCCGCGACCGCGGCAGAACCGCGGTTTTTTATGTGCCCTTAAATATTTATATAATTTAAGGATATAATTGTAATTACCTAAGATTAGACTTCTTTTATGTTTTACGTTTTTCCAAATTCCAAACGGAACAGGGTAAAAAAACCGCGGTTTTGCCGCGACCGCGGCAGAACCGCGGTTTTTTATGTGCCCTTAAATATTTATATAATTTAAGGATATAATTGTAATTACCTAAGATTAGACTTCTTTTCGGATTTAAATAGCTCATACGCATACCCTGCAAAGTTTATAGTAGCTATTTCCATTAGGGTTCATATTAGATAAGATTTATATTATTATATCAAAGTTAAACTTTTCATTAGGACTCTTATAATTTATACACTTAGAATTTCTAGTCAAGGGAAATCCGAGTATTTATAGGATTATCGCGGACAAACGGTGGCTGTATTCTAGGACGAAATGAACGCTGCTCTTTTTTTCACTTTCAGCAATATAGCTTTCTTTTTCTAAACGTTGCGTTTGATTGGATTGGTTTCTCATTGGAAGAAAATACATATGAAAAATGGTACTATAAGAACCTTCTCCATGTGATTTTAATTCACTTTTTTGTTTGTTTTTAGCTGCTTTCTTTTCTTTCTCAGTTTTTAATGCCTATCCTTTCTTCTCTCATGAAGATGATCTGTCTGATTAAACTATATATAAAACATGACTCTTGACCAATAATACTTTTTTTTATATAATTATTATTATTATTATTTTAATTTTATTGTTTCGCATATTTACATCTTCTTTTCTTATTTTCAAAATTGGAATAAGATAAAGATCTTCGTCCACAGGATTGCTAGCATATCTGTTAGTTCGATTAAACAACAAAGATAGTAAGTTATATTGTGAGCGCATGTAAGATAGTGTTTCTCTAACGATAGAAATGGCAATTTTAGCATTGGTGAACTTATGGCATATCTTTATAGCCATTGAAGTATCTTTATTAAAAACAAGATAATCTTTTCTTCTTTTGAAATATGTTTAGAAGTGGCATGTTGTTATTACTTTAGTTCGTGAGTATTTGGATCGACCTGGCTGCTCATGCCTCTTTCCAAGTGTGTTTTATTACTAATTAATTTGTACATATTAGTTAGTTTTGTTGCTAAACAAAGAAGTTAATTTTTCAATAATTAATAAAGATTATTGTCATTATATGATCCATAAGCTAATATGAGTACATAGAGATGGAAATGAAATTAAACGAAGAACTTGGAGCAATTAGGAGAGACAAAAATAAATCTCACTAAAATAGTAGTAATTTGAAAATATGTCTAATCCATACAAATAATTATCAAATACTGGAACTTGCATTTTTTGTATGCTTTGGTTTTTTACATATATAAATTAGATAAATGTTTTAAATTATTTGCCGTACTAAAGTTTATTATCTTTAGATGTAATTTTAAAAATAGTTAAAGGGATTACACGTGCGAGACACGTGACATAGAGACTAGTTATATTAAAAGTATAGAAGTTTAGTTATTACATAGCATAGGGATAGACCGCATAGCGCTTTCCCCAATTTGTCTTTAATAAAAATTTGTAAAATAAAAGCCAGGTGTTTCCCAGTACATAGTGTTATCTTCCTCTGTTGATGTTTGTTGCTTGGCGTGCTTCCAGACTTTGCCAGAGCGTCAGCTACAACGTTGGCTTCCCGATACACATGTGTTTTTTCTGCCACTCCAATAGCATCAAGAAGAAAATTGGGTTCTTTATTACTTGATGTTATTCGTTTCCATTATCATATTACATTATTGCTGCTATTGCTTATTGCTTTATTTTTACTGTTTTTTAAGCCAAGTGTCTATCAAAAACAATCTCTCTGCCTTTATAAAGTAGGGATAAAACTGCGTACATATTATCTTCCTCGAATTCCATATATGAGATTAAGCTGGTTTTGTTGTTATTGTAGTACTCCAGGACGAGGTATGGCTAAAATATGCGATATGTCACGGGGCAGTATTAGGAGACACAACAAAGAACATCAAAAGAAAAAGAAAGTTCCACCTCCAACTCCAAGTAGTGGGGAAAGATTTGAGTACAAATCCAATCAGATTCTTCTTATCTTCCACCAAATCATAAAATGCCTTAACAAAGAAGGCCACTTTTTGCTTAAATAAACTTTCGATACAACTTCTCGCCAAAATCCCAATGTTCCGTACTGACAATGAGTGTATACTATTCATTGTCGAAATAAATAATCCCATCGTTTTACCAGCATCTGCTATCAATTCGCTGGGCCATTCAATCACGCAATTTTTATAACTTTTTGAAATAATAATAATTATGACTGTATTGGGTGACACCCTTTTTTTTGCTTGAGCCCGACCGGGTTGGGTCCGGTCCGGGGCAAGTCGGGGTCATCGAACCCGACCTGGATGCAAGGTAGAACGACGGCCACGTCTACAACCGATGTCGAGTCATTTCGAGACCGTTGCAGAGCTCGATATGAGTCACCACCGGATGGAGAAACACACAAGGTCGGAAGCCGGACTCGTAACGGATAACCAAGCGTCGCCGGATATCTCGCCCAAACGTGATTTTCTCAACCACTTCAGGCCATTAAGGCGTAATTACAGGGATCCACGATGTAGTTAATTTACCTACCTTATTTTTACCCTTAATCAGAATGTATAAAAGGGGAGAAGACCCCATAAAGAGTGGACCGGGAAAAAACCATTACACTACAGTACCATCTCTCTAAATTCTCGTACGCTATCAAGCACAATTGTTCTAAGCAATATTATATTCTGCGATTATTTACTTTAACAGCAATTGTTGAGTTTTTATCTTTATTTTCCTCAACCTAAACCTTTTGTATCTTTTAGTTCACGGATCCTTAAAACCCCATATAAATTCAATTGTTATCCGGATTCCAGGGTAAACAATGACATTGAAAATTTGTTTTTTTATGTATGAAAATGGCAAGTGTGTTTACCCTTAAAATCGGATAACAATTAAATTTGTAAGTGGTTTTAAGGATACTGTCACGATCCTAGTTTACCGACTGTGAACATGTTATGACGGCACCTAGTCCCCACGACCAGGTAAGCCTAATATTGCGGAAATATAATAATTGCGGAAAAATAGAGGAAACCAAATTAAATACTAAAAGAAACTGTACTGAATGCCGCTCGGCATGTGCAACTCAATATCACAAGTTCAAAATAATCCCCAAACCCGGAAACTCACGGGCAACACAGGCTACAGAAGCGAAAAGTAAAGGCTCCAAACTCCAGAATATCTAACAACCGGAAGAAGAAAAACTAAGTACTAGAGATAGAGTAAGAGGGAGACTCGTCGGTCTGTGGATGCAGCAGATCTACCTCGAAGTCTCCGTAGTCCTCCTACCTCACTGATAGTGCGCCTGAGTAGAGGTACCTGGATGATCTGCACATGAAAAACATGCGCATGAAGGGCATGAGTACACCACAGCGGTACTCAGTAAGTGCCAAGCCTAACCTCGATTGGGTAGTGACGAGGAAGGTCAGGGCCATACTGAGACAAAATATAGTAATAACAATAATTAACAGTATGATAATCTGACAGAAATAATAAATACAGCAGTGAAATAAGGCAGGTCAACGAGACAATAACAACCACAAAAGGACAGAGCAAACACAGAGTAAATACAACTCAATACCAATGATAACAATGAGGGTCTCCCAGGTTACCGTCCTGTAGCCCTTTTCCTCAACTGTCCAGTGGATCTCCCGGGATACCGTCCCGTAGTCCAACTCATATACCAAACCGAAGGATCTTCCGGGATACCGTCCCGTAGTCCAACTATTCAAATGCAGGGGGTATCTATTAGGA
>NW_017671618.1:52617-106661 GCF_001879085.1 Nicotiana attenuata
AATATTATTAAGAGAACTTTCTTTTCATGTTATTGATAAAGTACTTTCTTTTTCATTTCAACAAAATTAGTATTTTCTTTTCATGATGTAAAAAAAGTATTTTATTGCATTTTAACAAACCGAGTATTTTCTTTTTATGATGTAGAAAAATTATTTTCTTTTATTTCAACAAACTAATTATTTTCTTTTCATGATTTAGAAAAAGTATTTTTTTCAATAAAATAAGGACTTTATTTTCATGATGTAGAAAAAGTATTTTACTTTATGGGTTTTGTCATATTATTTTAGATTATATCAAAGACTAAAATAAAACATTTCACCAGATAAAAAGTTTGAATGTTTTATCGTAAAAGAAATAACAATAAGTTTGAGCATAGTAGAAAAGTTAAATTTTGAGCTATGCTTTTCTTGGTGTTCATATTAAAATATTGTTACGGTAGAAGTCATGATTTAAGATAAAATACAAAACATTCTTGGAGTCTAAAAGACATTTTTTTCCTTTTAAAATATTGATTATTTGACGTCATTAGAAAGTTTTAGTGCTAAAACGTAAGTTGTACAACAGAAGAAGTAATTCGATGTTGTTATAAATATATTATATTATGGATGTTCATTTAGTACTCCGTTGTAAATAAGTTTCCTGAAGAAGCTTATCCATATGGGACTTCGCCGTAAATATGTTTATCTATTTAGTACTCTATTGGAAATAAGCCTCGTGAAGAAGCTTATCACTTCGGTACCCGGTTATGGATAAAAACATTATCCCCGGTAGAAGATTATCCATACCGGGTAAAATAAGCTTATCCTTTCGATACTCCGTTATGGATAAACATTACCCCCGGTAGAAGATTATCCATACCGGGTATAATAAGCTTATCCTTTCAGTACTCCGTTATGGATAAACATTACTTCCGGTAGAAGATTATCCATACCGGCTACAATGAGCTTATTCTTTCAGTACTCCGTTATGGATAAACATTACCCCCAGTAGAAGATTATCTATACCTTGTACAATGAGCTTATCTTTTCAGTACTCCATTATGGATAAACATTACTCTCAGTAGAAGATTATCCATATCTGATATAGTAGCAGCTTACACAGCAGCTTGCAGTAGCAGCTTACACAGCAGCTTCCTTTCTTCTATTAATAGAAGAGATTTCAGTTCATTATGTACATCAGTTTAAATTCGAATAATATATCAGTTTCTCTCTATACTTATCTTTACTTTTCATTCTTTATTTTATAACACATTATCAGCACGAGACTCTGCCATCTCGAGCAAATACTTTGAAAGTATCAGAGGTAGGAACTTTCTTTTTTAAATAATGTCAAATCTTTCTAAACTTGAATTTGTAGCCCTGGATATATCGGGCAAAAGCTACATGTCTTGGGTGCTTGATGCTGAAATTCATTTTGATGCGATGGGTCTGACAGACACCATCAAGGATACAAATCAGGCATCAAACCAAGACCGTGCCAAAGCAATGATATTCCTACGCCATCACCTTGACGAGGGCCTGAAAATGGAATATCTTGCTGTTAAAGATCCAATCATACTGTGGAATAATTTGAAAGATAGATATGACCACCTGAAGATGGCCGTTCTTCCACAGGCACGTTATGATTGGACTCACCTAAGGTTACAAGATTTTAAATCTATCAGTGAGTATAATTCTGCTATGTTTAGAATTATTTCTCAATTGAAATTATGTGGTGATAATATTAGTGATCATGATATGTTGGAGAAAACTTTCACCACTTTTCATGCCTCGAATATGCTCCTGTAGCAGCAAATCGAGAGATGGGATTCAAAAAGTATTCTGAACTTATCTCACATCTTCTTGTAGCCGAACAACATAATGAGCTATTAATGAAAAACAATGAAAGTTGACCTACTGGTTCTTGTCCATTCCCTGAAGTGAATGAGACGAACTTCCACCAAGCTAAGCGCGGAGGAGGTCGTGGCCCCAGTCGTGGTCATGACCGTGGTCGGGGAAGAAACTTTAATCATGGTAATAATAATGCACCAAAAAACCCTCCTCACCACCAGCAGTGGAAAAGGAAGGAACAAAAGCATGAAGCGGCGCGAGCTCCAAATGTAGAAAATGCATGCTATAGATGTGGAGGAAAAGGGCACTGGTCACGTACTTGTCGTACGCCAAAGCACCTGGTTGAGCTTTATCAAGCCTCCTTAAAGAAGACAGAGAAAAATGCTGAAGCAAATTTTATTTCTGAAGATAATTTAGACTTCATGCATTTGGATGTAGCTGATTACTTTGCACTCACAGAAGGAGAAACAAGTCATGTGATTGGTGGTGAATCTGTAGAAATGTAAATATTTTAATTTTTGTTAGTAATAGATAGTATGGTTATGTAATTGTATATAAATAAAAGTTATGCTTTGATAATGATGTTTACTATATATATTTTATTTTGAAAAATATGGATAACATTAGTAGATCAACTTAAACTCCAGCAGAGTTTGCAAGAAATATACAACCACCAGAAGTGGTTATATTTCGTATATCTCATTGTAATTATATTTTGTTAACCACCAGAAGTGGTATATGCCTATGATCACCAGAAGTGATAATTTAGGCTTTCTATGGTTACAATTGAAGATAAGCTACATAAATATTCTATATATTAAATGCATGCCTCGATTTGCTATTGAAGTAGTAAATATTTTAAAAGAGGTTGAGGCATCACAATTTGATGTGATTAATGCGCATTCAGATAATTATGTTCGATTTTTCCGAAGGATGAGAACTTTTGATAATATTAATCCATTCACTGAAGTGAATGTGACAATATTAATAAATCTGGTAAATATGAACGCGCTCTTGATGTAAATATATTACAATTCACCTCCAGAAGAGGTAATATAATTGAGAGAATATATACTCAATATTTCGTATTTTAAATTTGCTCCTGAAGAAGTAACACAATTGAAATTGCTTCCTGAAGTAGGAATATATATTATAAAGAGGAGTTTTCTTGTGCTTAAACAATTGTTTATTTGATTTTGATTTTCTCTTATGATACCAGAAGTGTCTGAGCAATATTTGATAGTACAAAATGTATCAACAACTCCTGAAGAGCTAACTTTTCGCCTAGAAGACACATGCCACCAGTAGTGTCCGATAAATATTAGATTGTGGATAATAAATGAAGGCTCTCGAAGAGCTTATTTACAAATATGTCATATGATTATGGTCAAAACATACGTTGTAGTAAACCTGAAGTTTACTAAAATAAACGGCTATCATATTGAGACTATAAATGATAAGAAGATAGAAAATCTTCATGTTTCCACAATCATAGGGGGTAAAATAATATGTATATGAGAAGTTACTCGCCTTATTCTTCGATTTATACTACATCATATATCACGGTAAACCAGAAGTTTACTAATACAAAAGTAGCCACAGTAAATCAGAAGTTTACTAATGCAAAAGTTTATGTCATGGTAAACCAGAAGTTTACTAAGAGATATCACATGCCATGATAAACTTGAAGTTTTCATTTGCCATTTTTAAATGAGCTATTTGAGAATTTAGATAAGCATATACTGAAGAACTAGAAGATTTTTCAAGAATTCTCCTGTGTTGCTTGTTCTCATAATAAATTGATTATACCAGCTAAAGTTGGGACTAAGACCCCTGATTCTGAAATATATAAAAGGTGAATATGGGCCCATTCACCTATCATGTGAACCACTTATAGATGCATATATAAGATGGTTACATGTATGTTTATTGTCAACCTGCAGTTTGGCATTTGAAATTGCTTTCCTCATTTAAGAGCATAATTTTCAGATTATGAAATCAAGACAGTTCATCTTAATAATGCTGGTTTATATACAAGCTAGTTTAGCAGTGAATACCTCCTATTAATAGCTAAACTATTGTTTATGAGAACAAAGCTTCACGTGTTGGTCTAAGATTTTCTAAATTGCATATAGCAGCACTTGTATGCATCAGACCAACAATATATGATAAGTCCTCCCCTCACAATTGGTTTAGGATTAGAAACCAAATATTTTACTATCTTTTGATGTGTAGTATATGATTAATTTCTCTACCACAATGCACAAAGATATGTTTCCCAAAGAAGATTGGGGATATATGTTAGTTTTTCTAACATTTGGAGAATGGAATAAACAGCTGAAAAATATGCTATATGAATCAAATTATCATTAATATGATCCTCACTTAGAAGATAATTCAAGTCAAATGCCAGAAGCATTTGCTGATCAAAAATCAAATATCATATTTCAGCTGCAAATGCTCCTATTAAAATTTAAAGTCCCTGAAGGATAGAGTTTACTGTAGGCATAAAGCGTGGTAGACCAATCGGTTCCAAAGGTAACAATCCTTGAAAAATGATAAGGAGCTAATGATCAAAATGAGGAGGAAATGAGATCTAGAAGAGCCCACGACATAACATTTCATGAAACTCCAGAAGAAGTTGAGGTACCTGAAAATAAAGAAAGTGATGAGATCTCAACAAGTTATGTCGCTTAGGAACCGATACAAAATGATCGTCGACGATATATTTGATACAATATAGTGCACAATACTGTGAAATATTATGAGGATCAGACCAGTAGTCCAGACACCTGAAGATGTCATGCCATTTAAATGCGAGTTATAACCTATATGACTCATTTGGTTAAATCTCTATAAAGATCCCTGAAGGATCTAAAATGCCTGAAGCATATAGTTCAAAGTCTCGAGAAATGTACTCGATCAGATTATAAAGATCTTTGTACGATTTAAATCAATCTGGGCGCATATGATATAATCGCCTCAGTGAATATTTTGCTGAAAGAAAGTTACATAAATGATGTTATTTGTTCATGTATTTTTATAAAGAAAATGTCATCAAAATTTGTTACACTTGCTGTTTACGTTGATGACATAAATCTTGTTGGAACTCCAGAAGAGCTCTAAAGGCAATCGAATATCTTAAGAAAGAATTTGAGACGAAAGATCTTGAAAAAATAAAAATTTATCTTGGTCTGCAAATTGAATATTTAGCATACGAGATCTTTATCCATCAATTTGCCTATACAGAAAGGGTCTTTAAACGCTTTTACATGGACAAAATGCACCCATTAAGTACACCAATGAGTGTTCGATCACTTGATGTGAATAAGGATCCGTTTCAACCTCCAGAAGAGGATGAGGAACTCCTTGGTCCTGAAATACTCTATCTCAGTGCAATTGCTATGCACTTATGTATCTTGCTAATGCTAACAAAGGTGGTACATATCATATTGGTTATGCAGATACAAGATTAGTATGCGAGACTCAAATATTTGAAACAAGATTTTCATCAGGGGGAGTAAAATACGCGATGCACTCTTTTTTTCTTACTAAGGTTTTTTCCCACAGGGTTTTCCTTATAAGGTTTTTAATGATGCACCTAGGAATGCGTATTACTAAATATGTGTACTCTTTTTCCTTCACTAGAATTTTTTTCCACTGGTTTTTTCTGGTAAGGTTTTAATGAGGCACAATATCTTTTAGTGAACATCCAAGGGGGAGTGTTATAAATATATTATATTATGGATGTTCATTTAGTACTCCGTTGTAAATAAGCTTCCTGAAGAAGCTTATCCATATGGGACTCCACCGTAAATATGTTTATCTATTTAGTACTATATTGGAAATAAGCCTCCTAAAGAAGCTTATCACTTCGGTACCGGCTTATGGATAAACATTACCCCTGGTAGAAGATTATCCATACCGAGTATAATAAGCTTATCCTTTCGATACTCCGATATGGATAAACATGACCCCCGGTAGAAGATTATCCATACCGGATATAATAAGCTTATCCTTTCAGTACTCCGTTATGGATAAATATTACTTCCGGTAGAAGATTATCCATACCGGGTACAATGAGCTTATTCTTTCAGTACGCCGTTATAGATAAACATTACCCCCAGTAGAAGATTATCTATACCTGGTACAATGATCTTATCCTTTCAGTACTCCGTTATGGATAAACATTACTCTCAGTAGAAGATTATCCATATCTGGTATAGTAGCAGCTTACACAGCAGCTTGCAGTAGCAGCTTATACAGCAGCTTCCTTTCTTCTATAAATGGAAGAGATTTCAGTTCATTATGTACATCAGCTTAAATTCGAATAATATATCAGTTTCTCTCTACACCTGTCTTAACTTTACAGTCTTTATTTTATAATAGATGTCTTTTTTCTTCAGCTTTTTCTCTTTTGTTTTTCCACGTCGATTACTGTTTTATCTAGCAGTTAGCAATTTAACTCATAAACAAAAGTAGAAATAATTTTATTGCATCACATTTAATTTGAGCTACTCAAGAAAATGCAAAAATAATTAAAATGCTCTTTTTTGTTTGTTAGGTTGGTTAAACATGATCAATATTCATTATTTTTAAGAACTTGTAATTTTTAAATTTAGTTTGATAACTCAATCACATAGTTTAATCATATTTGTATGATTCTTAGATTTTGTATACTCATTAATATAAAGTATATATGCAACGCGCGTACCCGGTAGTGTTTAACTCTCGTAATCAGAAAGTACATTATGTAATCCACTGGACAAGGATAACTATTGAAAAAAAAAATAATACTTTTTAAATTTCTTATAAAGTCACTTATTTTGGACAAAACTAATTAAAAAGGCTAGAAAATTACTTTAAAGGGAATGGAGTGAGTACTTTTTAGCTACAACTTTTAAAGAAAAAAGCTCACGACTTTAGTCAACTAAGAATTAGTGATGTTTTCCATTAATCACAAAGTACAAGAGGTACTCTACTGGACAAGGATACTTTGTTTGGAGGGTTGTTACTGTATGGGCCAAAAAATATCTTCGATATGGATAAGCCACGTCAGCATTACTATAGCCCTCATCGATTGCCACGTGCTATCAATAAGGTCCCCACAAAGACCGGCATCGAGGTGAAGTAGCCTCAAAGCAATGGAGGACGTGGTCGAAGAATCAGCAAAGATCAAGGTCGCGAAGTCACCATGGATTAAGGTCGAGCATTTTGAACAGAGTTATAACGGCTAGTTCTAAGATAAGACATAAAGGAGAATATGCTAGTGGATATTCTCTGCACATGTACTATCAAGATTTTCTAGGAACAAGTCCCCTATAAATAGAAAGAGATAGGGGACATGATATATTCATTTGTTAAAAAACAGATTGACTTTACAGAAAGAATCCGGTCCTATTGCAAACATACAAAAACAACTTTTTTTCTAAGATTCTTGTCTATCATTTTTTGCGGATCTAAGAACAGCCTAAGTGTTCGAAGGCTCATCAATCATTCATCATTGTTAGAAAGAATATCCACTAATCTCATCCCTTTTCGGGTGATTCACACATTTTATTTACTTAAATGTCATTTATTGCTATTTACTATTGAATGCCATACTTCACCTTTTTGGACCATTATATTGTTATTATTGCTTATACTCACTGCCATCCGGATAAATATACTAGTTATTTGCCACGGTCCCGACAACTTTATCTTTAGGATATTATTTTTAACTAAGATTAACTCTCCTTCATTTAAATATAATTAGTTGAATCAAGACCGAGATCTGTAAGCTGCTGCCTGAGTTCGACGAATGCCAGCTCGACCAGATCCCGCGTGCACAAAATGCCGAAGCGGATGGCCTCACCAAATTGGCCGCAACTACCAAAAGCATCAGGACCGGGGGATAAAAATATAGTCCACCTCCTCAACTCATCGCTAGACCAAATTCAGGTAAGAATTGTAAGCTTAACTTGGGATTGGCGCAATCGTATTATTGCCTATTTACAGGAAGACGCACTCCCGAACGACAAAAAGGAATCTAAGAAACTGAGAATGCAAGAAGACAGATACAGCCTCCTCCACATCGACCTGTATTAGAGGACATACGGCCGCCCGAAATGTTTGGGCCCAAACCAAACCCAACGCGTCTTCAAAGAAGTCCATGAAGGCCATTGCGGGTCTTACTCCGGTAATCGAGCACTCGTTAGATGTCTCATACGGGCAGGATACTATTGGCCCACCATGAAAAAGGATGCCTCAGAGCTCGTGAAGAAATGCAAGCAATATCAGAAGTACGCCCCAATAATTCACCAAGCAGGCGAACATCTCCATTTAGTCACCTCTCCACATCCATTCATCAAATGGGGAATGGACATCGTGGCCCCCCAAGCAGGGCTAGGTGACATATGGTTCCTTTTATTTTTAGCTAATTATTTCTCTAAATGGGTGGAAGCAGGAACGTTCGCCCAAATACGCGAACAAGAGGTAATCACCTTTATATGGAGGAACATCATCTGTCGATTCGGCCTACCCAATGTGTAACGGCTCAAAATCCCAAGTGCCGTGATGGCGCCTATCATGATGCTAGCAAGCTGACAACTCACACATACCAACTTCTTGAAATTTAAAATACACGGAAATAAGCTTAAGTAAGTAAAAGTCTCGTAAAACTTAATGAAACGTCACAGATCAATACATAATTTCTTAAAACTCGGGTGTCACTGATTACATGAGCATCTATACAAATACATATTCTGATACATTGTCTAAAAAAGTAGTACTGAATAAGTAAAACTGAGAGATAGGGGGGGGGGGGAGAGTCAAGGTCTGCAGACGCCAAGGCAGCTACCTTATTAATCTCCGAACGGCTGAAACTTAGAGATTAACAACCACCATACCCGGAAATACTTGGATCTGCACACGAAGTGCAGGGTGTAGCGTGAGTACAACCAACTTAATAATTCGATTCCGAATACACGGTCCAAGTACAGAATTAAACAATACAGAAATTTACAGAACTTATGATAATAATATCTCAGAGAAACTCATAATCTGCAGGTACCAGTACAGAAATGTAGACATGTTTCCAAGTTTAACAGTTAAGCTCAATAGATAAAATATGTCAAGTCTGAATAATATGAGGAATATGACAACTCCATCTCTACATGCCAATATACACATCGTATGTGATGCGATACAATGAAAGCCTCACGTACTCACACTCTCGGAGTACACAACCTGATTGTCTCAATTCTCACTCATCACACTCAATCATTCAGCATTGTACAGGGCAGATCCAGCCCAAATGCTAATAAATTCTATCGTGGCGCACAATCCGATACCATCGTGAATCAATAGCATCTGCGTTCAATGTGGGTGTGCAGACTCCGGAGGGGCAGATCCAGCCTAATCGCTAGAATAAGCCAATCATGGCATGGATCAATTAAGCCTGCTGCGGCGTGCAGCCCGATCCCATAAATATCACTCACAAACAGGCCCTCAGCCTCACTCTATCATCAATCTCTCCAGTCTTTCGGGCTCACAATATCATGAAAATCAGCCCAAAAATGATGATATGATGTATCAATAAATAGCAACAGAGACTGAGATATGATATGCAAATGAATGAGTATGACGGAGTATGTAACTACAATTTAAGTAAATAACTCAACAACAGATATGACCTCAGTGAGGCCCCTACAGAATAAGCATATATCCTAAACATGGTTTCTAACATGGATCACATCTTAACTACTCTAACACGTAGAAATCTCATGGATAAAAACAAGATTAGGTAACTACACAGTACCACAGAAACAACTGAGTCATAATTCACACGGTGCACATCCACACGCCCGTCACCTAGCATGTGCATCACCTCAACACCAAACACATATCACGTATATTCAGGGGTTCATACCCTCAGCACCAAGTTTAGAAGTGTTACTTACCTCAAACCGTGCAAATCTCTAGTCCAACAAGATCTTGCCTCGCGAATCGGCCTCCGAACGCCTCGAATCTAGCCACAAACAATTTGATACCATCAACTCTAGCTATAGGAATCAATTCCATATGAAAATGGTAAGTTCTTAATCAAAAGTCAAAAAATCAACTCAAAAGTCAACCTCCGGGCCTATGTCTCGGAATCCAACAAAGGTTACAAAATCCGAACATCCATTCAACCACGAGTAAAACCATACCAATTTCACCAAATTCTGACACCAAATCGTCACTCATATCCCCAAATTTGACTCTCCAATCCCTAGCCTAAAACTCCCAAAATTCCACCTCAAAAACACACAAACTGGGTGGAAAATTCAATGGGGAAACAATATTATTGAACAAACATAATCAAAGGTGACTTACCTCAAGAAACCCCTCGGAATCCCTCTCATAGTCCGAGTTTGCAAAGTCCAAAATGATTAAAATCACGAAACCATTTAATCTTATATTCTACCTAGTGCTTTTGCACCTGCGGGCCAAATCTCTGCACCTGCGGAATCGCTTCTGCGATAAAAGTCCCGGTTCTGCGGCAAGCATTTAAGTCCACAAGGTCCGCACCTGCGGTCAAAGTTCCGCACCTGCGGAAGCGCTTCTGCGACCCTCCATCCGATTCTACAAAAACTACCCACTCTCCCATACTTCGTATCTGCGGAGCCTTGCTCGCACCTGCGGGCTCTGACGACTGCAAAACACAACACAAAATTATTGCTCGCTTGTCAAAGATACTATAGATTAATTATCGTCTCCATAGGGACTGGATTTAAACAGTGTTCGAATAATCTCCTGTTGATTACTATCCAGGAAAATTAACACTTGATTTGATGACTGTTAGTATGATTAACTACTAAAAATCAAACAAATAACAATTGATCACAAAAGAAAATAGATGAGCAATGAAGAAATATCAATGAGGGGAATACGAGTATTTGACTAGATAGGTGCAAGATAACTGATTCAAGATCCAATTCTTGAGTTAATTCACTCTATAATACAGTTGATTCTCACGAATTAAACCGATAATCAGATTACACTTGAAGTTAATGTTCTTCTTTCGATTAAATGTTAATTCAATAATTAATCCAATTGAGGCACGGTAAACAATTGTTGCAATAAAATGATGGTTATGATCTAAAGGGTAACTTCTCACGAATATTTCCCTATTTTCTAATTCGATCAACAATTCAAGAGGCTTTTTCGATTACCTATTTAAATCACGAATTTAAACTAGAGCATAAGATGTGAAGAAATTCAATATCAAACTCCACTTTCGATTAAGCAAAATAATAAATAACTCCACAAGACAAATTAACGCTCCATCAATTAATTCTAACAATTATCAAGAATCGAATCCCTAATCAAGTTATCGAAACACCGTATCTGTCAACACCCTAAGAGAAATTACTCCATAATAATGGAGTAAGATATCTCAAATAAGTTTAAGAACAAAGAAAACATAAATTCTCATGATTCGATACAAACTCTCTTATTGCACCGATTGCAGGTCGAAATATTGATGAATTCTTGAGTCTTCCTGCCTTGGTTGGTTCTCTAATCTTCTGTAGGTCAAAAGTCCCTTCAAAATCGTATTTTTGGTGTACTTATACCGCGTAGAAACAAGCCCGGAAACTACCCTTTCCTATCCGAACTTGGAAATCACTTTGACGATTTTGCATAGCCGCGTCACACGCCGCACCGCCCCATGCGGCGCGCTTATGAGGAAATCCAGAGATCTTGAACTTCGCTTTTCAGACCACTTTTGCACTGCCGCGTTGCGCTTCGCGGTGCGGTATTGGCTTTTTCTTAGAGTAAATTCGTTTGTTCACTTTTTGACATTCGGACTTGGTCCTCGAACCCTGAACACGATCTCGACTTAATTTCTTGGGCTTCTACTAAGACTTCAAAGCTCCAACTTGTTCGATTTTGATCCAAATTACCTAAAGAGATCAGAATCATTTCCTACAAGGCATAAAATACGTAATAAGTATAATTCACTATCATTTAAGCTCAAACACACGTAATCAACACCCCACACTTAGACCATTGCTCGTACTCGAGCAATCAAACTGCACTTCACCTAGGGACGACCTTTTCATTAAACAACCTCCCTAACACATCATGCCAAGAATATTTAAAATAGACTAAGCACCCTATCATAGCATCCTAACCTCAAGACTCGGCTCAAAAGCACCATGCATTTTTCACAACCTATTCATTTACTCTAACACAGAGGTTAAAAGACTACCTTACCTTCACAAGTCATGTGCCCTCACACAAACAATAGAGAGTAGTTCCACACACAATAAAGTTCAAGAACAAAGGAACTCAAGATAGAAAGAATTCACTCACTCTCAGAAATTGAGTTCATGCGCCACAGAGAATGTACCATAAGCTTGCCCGTAATGTAATACTCTACCAATTGAGCTTATTCAGTCAATGATCAAGTGGGAATTTATTTTAGTTGTAATGTAGGCTGCGGGACAGGTAGGATAGATTTGGATATAGTGACTACACCTCCCTAAGCACTTTAATACATATACATTAACAATTCAAACCCCACACTTATGTTGAACTAAATCCCACCTTTCACATCATATTAGCACCAAGGTGGCAATTTCTTTAAGTACAAACACAGTAAGATTTACCATTAGCAAGGAATAATTTTCTTTATAATATATGCAAACACCAACATTTTTTCTCTAGATTCTGATTTTCTCTTCTTTGTTTTCAATTCCCTACAAGTGGCTCTCATAATTTGTTTCAACAGTGCACATTTCTCCTTTTCTATAGTTCCACTTAAAATTATAATCATACCTCAACTTAGCTTTTACAAACTCATAACAAATTCAAGTGCTCACGAGAGGTAAAAGATTCAAACAGAAAGTCAATTCAAACAAATGGGTAAGGCTTGTAGTGATTGCCAAAGAAATAGGATTACAGGCTCAAAGGGGCTAACGAAGATAAACATTAATTAGGTGGGCAAAAACATATATCTGGCTAAACAAAGAAATGCCTATATCATTTCCTAGACTGAACAAGACTGTTATTTCGCTTTGCAAACACACAGGGCAAGTCCTAGACATCAACTGACATGCACAAAATATCAATGAAAACCTCACTCACACATTGTCACATAACTCACTCAGGACCGGATCCTTCCCGACTCTCTAGTCAACGCAGTTAAGCAAGGTCACAATCACACAATTTAAGGCACTTATCTAAGAATCAAGAACTGAGCCTAGGCGTCATAACTAATGCACTTACCACTATCAAGGCATATGCAGTCAAGGGAAATTGCTTCAAATTATCCCTATGGCTTAAGATTCTTTATTCCTATAAAATAAATAAAAAAACTATCTGCACCCGGTTCAAGTAAAACCCTTGGAAAAGAACCGCGGCACAAAAAAAACCAAGGGAGAATTACTATACTACCTAAGAAAGTAAAATAAAATAGAATAAAATAAAATAAAAGACATGTTTTTGGATTTTCAAATTTTTTTAATTTTTTTGTAATTTTCTCGTTCGACTTCAAATCCCTCAAGAAGCCAGCCGGCGAAATCCATCGTCGGGAAGAGTCAAAACTAAACAATTAATTACTAACTATTACAGGCCGATAGAATTTAGAGTTATGATTACATATCATATTGTCTAAGAAAGCAAGAAACAAATCAAACAAAACCAACTGGCAAATAGAAAACAAGTACAAACACAATCAAATAGGACACCCCACACCACAAGTAAGAAATTGCATTGTCCCCAATGCAAAATAGTAAAAAAAGAGTGAAAAGGTAACTCTCTGAGGCCTATGGCCTACTCCTCATCAACACCCTTAAAGGTGCGCATGCACATCATTAGAGGAAATAGAGTTTGCGTCCTCGTCTGGTGGCATCTATACTCCCTCGGCTAAGCCCAACCACTATCGCGTGACCGCGGAGAGGGTATGGTCCTCCTATAGCTCTGCCAAGTCAACCTCCCCTCGAGCAGCGTGAAGGCGCATATCAGCAAATAGCAGCTGCAGTGTCTCCTCAACACGAACAAATCTCTAATCTACAAGAACAATAACAGGGGGTCTGTCACAGTTGTGACATCAAAAGGCTTAAGAGGCCGCAAAACTGGAATCGTCTCATCATAATGGAACTCCTCCTCTACATGGTGGGTCCTCAGAAGCCGCATGATCATACTCGGGAAATACAGGCCACGGGCCCCAAGTGGTCATACTCGAGAAATGTGCTCAAGAACAATCTTACCCAGATCAAACTTCATCCGAGTCAAGATAGCATAAATGAGACACACCTTCGACCAGGAGACATCAGTGTCATTCTGGGTAGGCATGATTTTTGCGTTAATCAATCGGAGAATGAGTCTGGCTGGACGCTGGAAATGGTACTTCTTCATGTCCATGTGGAACTTATTAGCATCTCGCATCCATGAGGTAAGAGACCGCACACCACATAGCTGGCATCTATTAACAGGATAGAGGGGCCGACACAGCAACCTCAAGAACAACTTATGTGAATGCTCCGTGAATCACATGATTTTATTTATTATGCGGGAAGAAAATGGAATCATCTTGCCGCGCACCTCCACTTCATACACTGTATCTAACTGACCTCAGGTTGCGAGTTAGCGTAAAATTCCTTAACCATGTTCAAGTTCACCGACTCACCGAGACGGAACAAGCTTTCAAAACCCAAGTATCTGATGTTGTTGTAAATCTGAGTATTTCATGGCTAGCTTACCATCGTCAATTCCAACTTTTGGGTCGGGACTCACCGCCGGAACAAAGGTCTGGTACCACATCCTAGCATGAGATGGCACAGCCTGAATACCATACTTTCAGCCTGGTACTACATCCGCATCGGGATCAATGCGCTCCTCTTCCTCCTCCACCGGGGCGGGAAGAGGTGCCCGCCTACCTCCTCGATGACAAATAGAGGCAATCTCTGAGGTACCTGTGTTAGAACGTTTGCTAGGATGGCGAGACATTGTACCTACACAAGATGAACAACATTGGCCACAACACTTAAAACAAAAACAAGACCAAACGGGGTAACCAACCCGCACTTCTGTTATTGGTAGGTTCAGAAGTATAATGTATATAAGGGGCTCAAACTACCCCATTGAAAGATCGCCACACATATTCAATAACCCACCCAACCACCAACACAACATTCCAACAACATAACCACGGACTACACTAGTGTATAAGACAAAATTAAGAAGCTAAACTAGTAACTAAGAAAAGAAGAGTAAGAGGTTAGTCTAACTCACTACTAACAAAATTAAGATACAATACAACACTGCACAAGTACTTACATGAATTAGACAACCCAATTAGCACCTAGCAACACATTAGCATGGGGTGGTCAATCAATTAACACTTGGGGCTAACACGTTAAAGTTTCACAACATAAGAACATGACATCCCACCCCACACTTATCATCAAGCATCACAATCCACAAAGCACTTCCTTTTAAATTAGCAATACTATACAATTTTATGTCACTAAGGCATTTCAACAAACACATTGTGGGCATTAAGTTCACCCCTTTATTTTTACTCACATTGTCAATAACCTCCACACTTATATATTAATCAACCACCCAATAATAACCAAAGCACCACCACATTGTAACAATAGCGCAAAGTGCTTCAAATTTGCACAAAACTATCATGAATTTTCGGCCATATAGGCACCCCTTTCAGGATTCATCACAAAACAATCCCAACACCATCAAGACATACCAAAAATCATCCCCAAGCATAATAACAATGAAAACCCTACAAGGTTAAGCACAATTTTCGACCAAAGTAAAAATAATTAACTATAAGATTAGCAAAAATCAACTACCTAGGGTTTAGAAAATCAAACCTAAACTATGTAATTCTACAACTAAATGGTAAGAAGAACACAATTAAGAGAAGAGAAAAAGAACTTGCCTTGATGAGTGATGGAGATGAGAGGAAGGTGAATGAATGAAGGATGTTAGGAAGAAGGAGGGATTTGGAGTGGGAGAGAGAATAGTGAGAGAATTGAGAATGAGAGATATGGGAGAAGGGGGAGGGGTCGTGTCTGTTTTTCGGGGCAGGGGGGTCTGGGCGTCTTTTTTTTAATTTTAGAATTTATTTGTTTTAATCAAAATTATCGTGTCGCGTCGTTGGGTGCAGTTCCCCATGCGGCGCGGCTGTGGGAATTTTCAGAGAGTGGATTCTAATAGATTTTTCCTGTTTGGCCTAGCGCGGCGCCCCATGCGGTGCGGTAGGCCGAATTTCTCAGAGTCCCGACAATTGTTTTGTTTTAGGCCATGGGTTGCATCCCGACTCTATTATGTACTTATTTTATGTTTAGTTCATGCTTATACTTGCCCAAAAAAGTACCAACATTCCTAAACTGTAATAAGCTTACACTACAATTATCTAACTATTCTACAAAAGCAAGAAAAAGGGTTAGAAGTAGTTCTGAGTTATAGTCGTCAGCTTGACTCCGTCACTTAGGCTCATTTGATCACGATGCTAGAGGATTGCTTGTCAAATCCTCCAACAAGGTAATGTTTCAACCTGTGCCCATTCACCTTAAAGCATTCATTCCCTTCTTCATCTTGAATTTCAATGGCGCTGTACGGTGAGACATGTTTTACCACATACGGACCTGTCCATCTTGATTTGAATTTTTCGGGGAACAACCTAAGTCTACTATTGTATAGTAAGACTCTTCATGTAACTCCTTTGGCTTGATCACACGATCATGCCACCTTTTTGTCTTTTCCTTGAAAATCCATACATTTTCATGCACATCCAGTCTAAACTCCTCCAATGCATTCATCTGCGCCAACCTGTGTTCACCTGCAAGATTAAGATCAAGATTAAGCATCTTAATTGCCAATAAGCTTTATGTTCTATATCAACAGGTAGGTGACACGATTTTCCATACACTAGTTTGAACAATGAAGTCCCTATAGTTGTTTTGAATGTAGTTCTGCACGCCCATAGAGCTTCCTCCAACTTTATAGACCAATCCTTACGAGAAACACTAACCGTCTTTTCAAGAATTCGTTTAAGTTCACGATTAGACACTTCAACTTGCCCACTAGTTTGGGCATGGTATGGGGTTCCTGTTTTGTGTGTGACCCCATACTTGGACAGCAGTGCAGCAAACTGCTTGTTCACAAAATGCGACCCATTGTCACTGATAATCACTCGAGGTGTCCCAAAGCGGGTAAAGATGTTCTTCCGTAAGAACTCACACACCACTCGAGCATCATTGGTCCTAGTAGGGATTTCTTGGACCCATTTAGAGACGTAGTCAATGGCTACTAGGATATACTCATAAGAATGTGACGATGGGAACAGACCCATGAAGTCAATGCCCCAAACGTAAAAAATTTCACATACCAGAATGGAGTTGAGAGGCATTTCATCCCTCTTGCTAATATTACCTGCCCTTTGACACTTGTCACATGCAGCTACATATGCTCGTGCGTCTTTGTACAAAGTAGACCAATAGAAATTGGCTTCCATGACCTTTGTTGCAATGCGATTTCCACCATAGTGTCCTCCAGCTGCTCCATCATGGCAATGAGACAGAATGCTTTCCATCTCTCCTTCAGGCACACATCTTCGAATCACACCATCTGCACCTAATTTAAACAAGAAAGGGTCATTTCCAAAAATAACTTTTGAACTCACCTTGAAGATTCCTTCTTTGATCACGAGAGAGGTTACGAGGTAACCATCCGCTAGCTAAAAAGTTGTCTACATCAGCATACCAAGGCGACCTTTCGGAGACCGTAACAATGGAGAAAATCTATTCATGAGGGAACTTTTCCCTTATTTCAACTGTTTCAACTGGAGGTTTCTCAAGTCGAGATAGATGATCTACGACTTGATTTTCTATGCCCTTCATATCTTTGATCTCCAAGTCAAACTCTTGGAGCAACAACACCCACCACATCATACGCGACTTGGACTCCTTCTTACTCAACATATATTTCAAGGCTGAGTAATCATTGTATACAATCACTTTACTCCCCACCAGGTATGATCTAAACTTGTCAAAAGCAAAGACCACAACAAAGAACTTTTTTTCTGTACTGGCATAGTTGACTTGAGCATCATTCAACGTCTTGCTTGCATAGTAGATGGTCCTACACATTTTATCTTTCTTTTCCCCAGAACTGCTCCCACAGCTACATCACTAGCATCACATATTATCTCAAATGACTGGCTCCAATCAGGTGTCACCATAATAAGAGCACTCACAAGCTTTTCCTTTATCAATTCGAATGCTCTTAAGCACTCCACATTGAAAACAAACTTGACATCCTTCGCTAGCAATGCAGTCAACGGCTTAGTAATGTTGGATTTTTTTTGATGAACCTCCTATAAAACCAATGTGTCCCAAGAAACTCCTTATGCTCTTCACAAAAGTCGGTAGAGGGAGCCTAGCAATCACATCAACCTTAGATTTATCAACTTCAATTCCATGTGCAGTTACTTTGTGGCCCAGGACAATTCCCTCTTTCACCATGAAGTGACACTTCTCCCAGTTAAGAACCAAGTGAGTGGCTTTGCAATGTTCAAGCACGAGCTCCAAATTCTTCAAGCAATCTCAAAGTCATCACCAAAGAGGGTGAAATAATCCATGAATACTTCTAGACACTTCCCGTTCAAATCGGAGAATATAGACATCATGCACCCCTGAAAAGTGGTAGGTGCATTACACAACCCAAATGACATCCTCCTATCGCAAAAATACCTAACGGGCAAGTGAATGTGGTATTCTCTACATCTTCTGGGGTAATGGGCATCTGATTGTAGCCTAAGTACCCATCCAAATAGTAGTAGCATCCATGTCCAGCCACTTTCTCGAGCATTTCATCAATAAAGGGGAGTGGGAAGTGGTCTTTCCTTGACGCATCATTCAGCCTTCTATAATCAATGCACATTCTCCACCCAGTGACAATTCTTGTGGGGATAAATTCATTGTCTTCATTTTTCACCACTGTCATGCCCCCCTTCTAAGGTACAACTTGCAACTGAACTTATCCACTGGCTATCAGAATGGGAAAAATCACTCCCGCATCTAGTAATTTGATGATCTCCTTTTGCACTACCTCCTCCAGATTTTTGTTCAACTTGCGTTGGGGCTGCACCACTGGCTTGCTATTTTTTCCAACAAAATTTTTTGCATGCAAATAACTGGACTGATTCCTTGAATATCAGCGATACTCCAGCCAAGGGCCTTCTTGTGCTTTTTCAACTGTTCCACCAGCTTTTGCTCCTGTGTACCTGTCAAGTCAGTAGAAATAATCACAGGAAAATTATTAGTTTCATGAAAAGCATATTTTAAGTGAGTGGGGAGGACTTTCAATTCAACATTAGGCTTAGAAGCCTCCTCATTTACTTCCTCCTCATCAACCACTTGATCCTCAGTTTCAAGAGCTTCAGCCTCTTTCTTTATTTCAGGATCTTCATCCTCTACTGTGCTAGACTGAGTAATACATCTCTCTAGAGTATCCCCCACAAGCTTGTCAAACTTGTATTTTTCAGCCAATTCCCCAACAACATCTAGCTTGAAACACGAGTAGGCGGATGGCTCATCACTGGGGTATTTCATCATCCTCTTTATATGGAATACCACTTTTTCATTGCCCACTCTGAGCATAAGCTGCCCTTCGTAAATATCAAGGATAACTCTACCTGTACATAAAAATGGCCTCCCTAGAATTAGAGGCACCTCCTTGTTCACCTCTATATCCACCACAATAAAGTCTACAGGGAACAAAAGTTTTTCCACCCACACTAGAATATCCTCAATGATTCCTTCAGGTAAAATGGCGGTCTGTTCAGCCAGTTGTAGGGACACTGGTATTGATTTGATCACTCCAGGCTCACCTTCCAATTTCCTGAATACGGACAGAGGCATTAGATTTATAGACACACCAGAATCGCAGAGGGCCTTGTCAAATTTCTCTCCCCCGCGAGCATGGTATGGTGAAGCTTCTTGGGTCCCACACTTTTGGGGATTTTTTTTAGAATATGGCACTACGGTGGGCATTTAGATTGACCACTGTTGTCTTCTCTAATTTTCTCTTTCTAGACAGGATTTCCTTCAAGAACTTTGCATTAGCAGGTATCTAAGTGAGTACCTCTGTGAAGGGAATGTTCACATAAAGTTGTTTGAGCATCTCCAAGAATAGCCCAAAACATTTGTCAAGTTTCTCCCGCTTCATCTTTTGAGGAAATGGTAGAGCTGGCATATGTCTACTTTCTTCAATCTCCTTTTGTACCCCGCTATTCTGGCTCTTTTGCTCTTTACTCTTTTTCTCTGCTGGTGTCTCAGTCTGCTTGTTAACCACCTCAGGTCTAGCTTTCACCATTGGGTTTGTCACGTCCCAAACTTGGGGAGGCGTGGCTGGCACCCGGTGCCGTACTGTCCTGAGCGAACCACTCTGTAACTCATTTTTTCTATAACTATCATGGGCCAACATGGCCACAACTCGTAATGTACAACTATAAGTGGACAAACGCTGTATTAATAAACTATCGTACTTAAAACATGAATACATATGGACTGTGAAGGCCTCTAACATACTGTACAAAATGAACCTATGTCTATAAAACCTGTACAATTATTCGACATCAAATAGGACACGGCTCGGACCTACCCATAAGTCTGTAGCAAAACTCTGACATGATAACTTATAGACCCGGCTGCACTCTGTATGAAATGGAGTCTTACATATTTGCTAAATGTTATCTTCGTCTACTATGAGGGATCGCCAAACTGATTACCTATACCTTCAGGCATGAATGCAGCGTCCACAACAAAAAGGACGTCAATATGAATAATGTACCGAGTATGTAAGGCAGAATTGAAACATTACAATAAGTCAACATTAATTAAAGAGATATAGGAATCAACCTAAATCTCCGAGGTGCCACCGTATATGCATATTAATTATACTTATATATATAATGTCTCTTTTGGGACTATTATACATATCGTAACATGACTGCCCAACTGATAAGTGGTAACTGCCCGACCGACCATCGCACGGTGGTAAATGCATGACTCCCCGACCGGCCGTAGCACGGTGATAAATGGATGATTTCCCGACCGGCCGTAGCACAGTGGTAAATAAAGTTGCATGACTGCCCAACCAGCCGTAGCTCGGTGGTAAATGAAGATGCATGCCTGCTCAATCGGCCGTAGCTCAGGGGTAAATGGAGATGAATATAACACTACATTATGAACATTAACATATTTATCGTATGCCTCAATAGGAAATTAAAAACATACTTAGACATGCTTGAATATCATTTTAGAGGAATGAATAATGTAGACATCCTTAACTACTAAGAGTAGAACCACTTATAGAACAACATTATGTTTACGTTTTTGTTACTTGGATCATGCCTAAAGAAGGAATGATTAGCCTTAACATACCTCAATTGCTCGTATGAGCTCATAGAAGATGGTAGACAACGGATTGAACCTAGATCAACTTCTTTAAAGCTTCCCGACAGCTTACTTCATTACAAAGTAATATTCGGCTTGTTGAGATTTAGAGGACATTGACGGAGGAAGATAACAATATTTGATCTTGGAAGGAGGAGGAGAACGTGAACTAAATTGATGTAAGTTGATATAGAGATGAAGAAGAGAATATTATTGCATATGTATCTTGTATAAGGCAGAAATTTTTCCTTTCTAAAAGCCTTAGCTATTAATTCTCAAGAAGATATATCAACTACACAAAATGATGAGTCACATGGGTTATAGCATATAAAGGTGGATCATTCATTACATTAAAGAAAAGGGACTTTGATCCTATCCACAAGGTTGATGGACTCCTCTAACAATTTTATTAATATAATAATATATAGATGTCTAATTTAGTAGACACTATCACGTGAAATAACGTGGATAATGTCAAGAAAACTTAAAAATCTTGTCCTCATTGTAATGTACTATTATTAAAATATTAAGATATTAATAAATTATAGTACCATATGTAAAATTAATACATACACTATTATTTCGTTAAAACATCCATGTAAAACTATATATATTTTATCAACTTCTAATTTTCCTAATCTCATATAAAGAGTACAAATTTTCGTATGCTTATTCTCAAAACGGTAAAAAAATAACCTTCTTTTCTTGTGAGAAAATAGTTTCTATCTTTACAATAAAAAAAATCTTATAAACTTTCTCATATTAATGTATAATTTAAAGCATATCCGGAAGTAGTAATATTAATAACTATATAAAATCATATTTTTCAAACTTTTTACAAAAATGTTCCACTAAAAAAAAATACCATATCAAAATGTATCTAACTGTATCAAGGTTATTAAACTTACAGGGTCTTACAATAACATTGTCACAAATCCTCTAGAACCTCATGAATGACATTAATCCCTTCAAGCTCATATGTATTACTACGACTCATCCTAACATTAAAGTACGGGATGTTACACTACTAGCATAGAGACTCCATTTTCATTCTACACATGTAATCCTCTAGGTGCACACCTAATGACTCATCACCAAAATTTACACCTCATGAATATAAGTGTCACTTTCTGCTCATTCATATATATGGTCCATGTGAAATAATAGTCATCCAACAATTTTGAACAATTCACGCACATCCACTACACTTTTCACTTAATTAATTACACACATAATTAATTTATGGATCTCATTTCGCTTAAATACTAATCACTTTTAACATATTTCATATATTTTACTATCACGGTCATGAGGTATAGCACTAGTTCATAAATACGGGGTATTATAGCTTGGACCGTATTTTATCCCAAAATATCAAACTTCAACAAAACTCATTTTCTTGATTTTTTTACCCTTTGACCTTCATGACACTTACTTATCACTTGTTATAAATAGAATATATACTTATAACCTCAAAAATAATCTTGTCCTTGAACTTATGTTAATTATCTTACGACAAATCCAATGTATAAAAGTACAAGATGTAACAGGGTCAGTCAATGCTTTGCCACTTCTCAGAGATACAACTTTAATTGTTTCCTTTGGGTTCTTTCAGTGTCAGAGGGAAGAGTCCCAGGAGCTCTCTCAGATAACAAATTTGCAATCTGTCCCATTTGTCTTTCTAAATTCCGAATAGACGTGCCTTGAGTCTCGATTTTTTCATCTGTTTTGTTGAAGAATGGCTTCATGAGATCTTCCTTACCTGACTGATTTGGCTATGGTGGCTGGTATTGCTGCCTCTACTGGTTCTGAAAACCTGGTGGTCCTTGACAATAGGGTCTGCGATTATTTTGCTGCCATGAGTTCAAGCTCCCATTAGGTGAACTCCATGAAAAACCTGGATGTCTTTGACCCATAGCATTATAGTTGTTCCCACCTTGGTAGTTTCCTCTATTAAAGTTCCCCACAGCATTGACTTCCTTAGCTGTAGCTTGACACTCATGCATAGGGGTCCCAATCCACCAAAATCACATGCTGCTTGTGTCTCACTTTGTACATTGTCCAATATAATCATTCTTATCTCCTTAGCCATGGTGTCTAGCTGGGCTTGCATGGATGTGTTAGAGTCCACCTGGTGAACCCCAACGAATTTTCTTCTATCATTACTCTCAGCCGGCCACTGATTAGCAACCTCGGATAATTCATCAAGGATTAAGACAACCTCATCTGGAGTTTTCTTCATTAATGGACCTCCACATGTTGTATTCAAAGTTCATCGCGATAACGGTATCAGTCCATCCCAAAAATCCTGGAGTTGCATCCACAAATCAATTCCATTATGCTGACACTTTTTGACTATCTCCTTGAATCTTTCCCAAGCTTCAAAAACCATTTATGTCTCCTTATGGCAGAAATTGTGGATTTCCCTTATGAACCTCCCTGTTTTTGCAGCTGAAAAGTACTTGTCGAGAAACTTCCTGGTCACATCTTCCCATGTCCTGATCGAACCTGTGGTTAAGCTACGAAGCCATTGCTTCGCGTCATCTTTCAATGAAAAGGGGAATGCCCTTAAGTAGACTATATCCTTTGATACTCCATTGTATTGAAAAGTGTTCATGATTTCTTCAAAGTCCATCAAGTGAGTGTTGGGATCTTCGTTCATCTTCCTTTGAAAATGAAGTTGTTTTGGATAGTTTGAAGCAAGCCTTGCTTCAATTCGAAGTTGTTTGCTGCTATGGGTGGAGGTCTGACACTTGATAGTCCTTGATTGTAGACTGGCCTAGCGTAGTCACCTAATGATCTTCCAGGCCTGGGTGATGCATTCTCGAACTGGTCTTCAACCAAGGGTCGGTTTAAATTGAATCTTCGACCCTCATCATCGTTGACAGTCTCATCAGTAATTCTCCGTGCAGCTTCTTGTTGTGCTACCTCTCTTGCAGCTTAAGTCTACTCCATCATTCTCTTTGTTTGCCATGGTATCTTGAGTCGAAGTTTGACCCAAGAATTTTTCTGTTAATTCTCTTTCTTTTCTCAGTTGTCACAGGTGTTTCTCCAACTCTGGTTCGTAGGGTATCACTTCCTTTGAAGAGAATCGAGTCATACGCCAAAGAAATATAACCTATATCCTGCATACAATTGAGAAACGTGAATACACTAATGTAAAATTTGGTTCTTGAATTAGTACTAATAACTATTTTAAACACTATTGATTGCCAATCCCCGGCAACGGTGCCAAAATTTGACGAGCGCAAAATACAACACAAAATTATTGCTCGTTAGTCAAAGATAGTATAGATTAATTATCGTCTCCACAGGGATTGGATTTAAATAGTGTTCTGATAATCTCTACTTGATTAAAATCCAGGAAAATTAACACTTGATTTGATGACTGTTACTACGATTAACTACTAAAAATTAAACAAATAACAATTGATCACAAAAGATAGTAGATGAGCAGCGAAGAAATATCAATGAGGGGAATAAGGGTATTTGACTAGATTGGTGCAGGATAACTCACTCGGGATCTAATTCTTGAGTTAATTCACTCTATAATACAGTTGATTCTCACGTATTAAACCGATAATCAGATACACTTGAAGTTAATGTTCCTCTTTTGATTAACGCTAATTCAGTAGTTAATCCAATTGAGGCACGGTAAACAACTGTAGCAATAAAATGATGGTTATGATCTAAAGGGTAACTTCTCACGAATATTGCCCTATTTTCTAGTTCGATATACAATTCAAGAGGCTCTTTCGATTACCTATTTGAATTATGAATTTAAACTAGAGCATAAGATGTGAAGAAATTCAATATTAAACTCCTCTTTCGATTAAGCAAAATAATAAATAACTCCACAAGACAAATTAACCCTCTATCAATTAATTCTAACAATTATCAAGAATCGAATCTCTAATCAAGTTTCGAAACACCGTATCTGTCAACACCCTAATAGAAATTACTCCATAACAATAGAGTAAGACATCTCAAATAAGTTTAAGAACAAAGAAAACATCAATTCTAATGATTCGATACAAACTCCCGTATTGCACTGATTGCAGGTTGAAATATTGATGAATTCCCGAGTCTTCTTGCCTTGGTTGGTTGGTTCTCTAATCTTCTGTAGGTCAAAAGTACCTTCAAAATCGTATTTTTGGTGTATTTATAACATGTAGAAACAAGCTCGGACGAAACTACCCTTTTCTAGCCGAACTTGGAAATCACTCTGACGATTTTGCATAGCCGCGTTGCATGCCACCCCGCCCCATGCGGCGCGCTAATGAGGAAATCCAGAGAGCTTGCACTTTGCTTGTCAGACCACTTTTGCACTGCCGCACCGCGCCTCACGGCGCCCCATGCGGCGCGGTAGTGGCTTTTTCTCGGAGTAAATTCGGTTGTTCACTTTTTGACATCCGGACTTGTTCCTCGACCACCGAACGTGATCCCGACTTAATTTTTTGGGCTTCTACTAAGACTTCAAAGATCCAACTTGTTCGATTTCTCTCCAAATTACCTAAATAGATCAGAATCATTTCCTACAAGGCATAAAACACGCAATAAGTATATTTCACTAACATTTAAGCTCAAACACAAGTAAAATGCAGTAATTGAATGCAATACTACGGCTAAAACACGTGTTTCTAGCCTACCATCAGGCTCGCATATGCGGAAGACACCTCACACTTGCGCCACACCCCAGCCCATCCCAGCTTCGCTTCTGCGCCACATCATCCGCACCCGCGGCGTCACTGCGGCTAACCCCTCGCAGGTGCGATCACACCAGAAGGAAAAATTCTAGCAATGCTTCAGACCCATCTTTTGATTCGTTAACCATCCGGAATCCACCCGAAGCCCCTGGGACCTCAATCAGACATACCAACAGGTCCTAAAATATCATACGAACTTAGTCAAGGACTCAAATCACATCAAACAACATCAAAAACACGAATCGCACCCCAATTCAAGCCTATTGAACTCATGAACTTCTAACTTCTACATTCGATGCCGAAACTATCAAATCAACTCCGATTGACCTAAAATTTTGCACACAAGTCATAAATGACACAAAATACCTATTCCAACTTTCGAAACCAAAATCCAAGCCCGGTAACCACAAAGACAACTCTCGGCCAAACTTCTCAATCTCCAAAACCTCTAATTTTTTCCAACTTTCGCCATTTCAAGCCTAAATCAACTACGGACCTCCAAATTACTATCCGGACACAATCCTATGTCCAAAATCACCCAACAAAGCTATCAGAACCATCAAAACTCCATTCCCGAGCCATTTACACATAAGTCATTATCTGGTCAGCCTTTTCAACTTAAGCTTCCAACCTTGAGACTAAGTATCTCAACTCATTCCAGAACATCCCCGGAACCAAACCAACTAACCCGACAAGTCAAATAATGACAATTGAGCATAAATAAGTAGTAAATGGGGGAACAGGGCTACAACACTTGAAACGAACGGACGGGTCGTTGCATCCTCCCCCTCTTAGAAAAAACATTCGTCCTCGAACTGGTCTAGAAATATACCTGGAGTCTCAAATAGGCGTAGATATCTGCTCTGCATCTCCCGATCGGTCTCACAAGTAGCCTCCTCGACTGGCTGACCTCTCTAATGCACCTTCATTGAAGCTATGTTCTTTGACCTCAACTTCCAAACCTGCCGATCCAAAATGGCCACCGCCTCCATATCATAAGTTAAATCACCATCCAATTGAACCGCGCTGAAATCCAAAACATGAGACGGATAGCCGACATACTTCCGGAGCATAGAAACATGAAACACTGGATGAGCACTCGACAGACTAGGCGACAAGGCAAGCTTGTAAGCCACCTCTCCAATCCTCTAAAGCACCTCAAACTGACCAATGTACCGAGGGCTCAACTTGACCTTCTTCCCGAACCTCATAACACCTTTCATGGGAGAAACTCTGAGCAGTACCTTCTCCCCAACCATGTAAGCAACATCACGAACCTTCCGATCGGCGGAGCTCTTCTACCCAGATCGTGCCGTGCGAAGCGGATCTTGAATCAACTTAACCTTATCCAAAGCATCCTGAACCAAGTTAGTACCCAACAGCCTAGCCTCACCCGGCTCAAACCATCCCACCGAAGACTGACACCGTCTCCCATAAAAAGCCTTACACGAAGCTATCTGAATGCTCAATTGGTAGCTGTTGTTGTAGGCAAACTCTGCGAGCGGCAGAAATTGTCCCAAGAACCCTCGAAATCTCTGACACAAGCGCGTAGAATATCCTCCAATATCTGAACAGTGCGCTCGGATTGTCCATGTTATTGAGGGCGAATGTTGTACTCAACTCAACCTGTGTGCCCAACTCTCGCTGCACTACTCTCCAAAAAAGCAATGTAAACTGCGTGTCCCGATCTGAAATGATGGACACTGGCACACCATGAAGGCGAACAATCTCGCGGATGTAGATCTCAGCCAACCGCTTTGAATAATAAGTATTCCCAACTGGAATGAAATGCGCGGACTTGGACAACCGATCCATAATCACGCAAATAGCATCAAACTTCCTCGAAGTCCGTAGGAGCCTAACTACAAAATCCATGGTGATACGCTCTTATTTCCACTCTGAAATCTCAAGCCTCTGAAGCAATCCATTCGGTCTCTGATGCTTGGACTTCACCTGCTAACAGTTTAGGCACCGAGCTACAAACCCCACTATATACTTATTCATCCTCCTCCACCAATTGTGCTGCCTCAAGTCTTGGTGCATCTTTGCGGCACCCGGATGAATGGAATATCGCTAATTGTGGGCCTCCTAAAGAATCAACTTACATAGCCCATCTACATTGGACACACAAATCCGACCCTGCATCCTCAACACCCCATCATCCCCAATAGTGACCTCCTTCGCGTCACCGTGCTGAACCGTGTCCTTAAGCACAAGCAAATAAGGATCATCATACTGACTTTCTCTGATGTGGTGATATAAGGAAGATCGAGAAAACACACAAACTAGAACTCGACTGGGCTCCGAAACATATAATCTCACGAACTGATCGGCCAAGGCCTGAACATCTGATGCAAGCGGTCTTTCATCGAAAGGAATGAATGCAAGGCTACCCATACTCACCGCCTTTCTACTCAATGCACCTGCCACCACATTGGCCTTCCTGGGATGATACAGAATGGTAATATCATAGTCCATTAGCAGCTCCAACCATCTTCGCTGCCTCAAATAAAAATCCTTCTGTTTGTACAAGTGCTGAAGACTCTGATGATCCATAAATACCTCACAAGACACACCGTAGAGATAATTCCTCCAAATCTTCTATGCGTGAACGATGACTGCCAACTCCAAATCATGAACATGGTAGTTCTTCTCATGGGGCTTCAATTGACCCGAAGCATAATCAATCACTCTACCCTCTTTAATCAAGACACACCTAATACCAAACTGAGAAACATCATAATACATTGTATAAGAGCCAGAAGATGAAGGCAAAACTAGAACTGGAGCTGTGGTCAAGGCAGTCTTGAGCTTCTGAAAGCTCCCCTCACACTCATCCGACCACCTGAATGGATCACCCTTCTGGGTCAATTTGGTAAAAGGTGTTGCAATAGACGAGAAACCCTCCACGAAGCGATGATAATGCCCGACCAAGTCGAGAAAACTCCAAATCTCAATAGCTGAAGACGGTCTGGGCCAATTCTGAACCGCCTCTATCTTCTTTGGATCCACCTTAATCCCCTCACTGGACACCACTGCCCCAACAATGCCATCGAACTGAGCAAAAACTCACACTTGGAGAACTTGGCATAAAGCTTCTCCTCCCTTAGCCGCTGTAGTACAATCCTAAAATGTTGTGCATGCTCCTCCTGGCTACGTGAGTACACCAGGATATCATCAATAAATACTATGACAAACGAATCAAGATATGGCTGAAATACACTGTTCATCATATGCATGAATGCTGCTGGGGCACTGGTCAGCCCAAAAGACATCACAAGGAACTCATAGTGACAATAACGGGTCTTGAATGTTGTCTTTAGAATATCCGAGTCCCAAATCTTTAACTGGTGATACCCAGACCTCAAAACAATCTTAGAGAACACCCTTGCTCCCTGAAGCTGGTCAAATAGATCATCAATGCGTGGCAAAGGATACTTGTTCTTGATTGTAACTTTGTTCAACTACCTATAGTCGATGCACATCCGCATAGTACCATCCATCTTCTTCACAAATAGAACCGGTGCACCCCAAGGAAACACACTAGGCCTAATAAACCCTTTATCAAGAAGTTCCTGAAGTTGCTCTTTCAATTCCTTCAACTCAGCTGGTGCCATAAGATATAGAGGAATAGAAATGGGTTGAGTGCCCTACACAAAGTCAATACAAAAGTCAATATCCCTGTCAGGTGGCATGCCCGACAGGTCTGCAGGAAACACATCCGAAAAGTCTCGTACCATCGGAGCAGAATAAATAGTAGAGGTATCAGTACCAACATCCCTCACAAAGGCCAAATATGACAGACACCCCTTCCCAACCATCGGTTGGGCCTTCGAATATGAAATCACCCTGTTGGGAACATAATCTAGAGAACCTCTCCACTCAATCCTTGGCGACCTCGGCATCGCTAACGTCACGGTCTTAGCGTGACAATCCAAAATATCATGACATGGGGACAACCAATCCATGCCCAAAATCACAACGAAATTGACCATACTAAGCAATAAGAGATTAACTCTAGTCTCCAATTCCCCAATAGTCACTACACACGACTTATATACACGATCTACAACAATAATATCACCCACTGGTGTAGATAGATGAAACTAAGGACTCACAGGGCATATCCAGATAACGAGCAAAATATAATGATACATATGAATAAGTAGAACCAGTGTCAAATAATATAGAAGCATCCCTGTGACATACTGAGACAATACCTATGATCACTGTGTTTGAAACAATGGCCTCTGGCCTGGAAGGAATAGCATAGAATTGAGCCTGACTGCCACCTGATCGGCCTCCCCCTTTAGGATAGCCTCTGGCTGCCTGAGCTCCATCCCGAGCTAGCTGAGCGGGTGGTGAAGTAACTGGTGCGGAAGTTGCAGCTTGACTCCTCTGCTAAACTGGACCTCCCAAAGGCGGGTACAATGCTTCTTCACATGACCCAACTCTCCACACTCAAGACAACCCCTCTCGAAAAATGGTGGCAAGTACTGAAGCAGACCTCGAGAACCAAAATAACTACCAGAGGAATTTGGTGCAGATGAACCTAGAACTGAAGGTGCACGAGATGAACTCTAAGTAGGGAGTGCATTGAGAGATGATTGAACCGGTCGGGCACTATATGAACCACGGCTAGCTGATGTGCCATGATGAACTGAACGAGCCATCTGAGCAGGCCTATAAGGATGACCCCTGCTGTAGTGGAACTGACCCCTAGAGGGAACACCGCTGAAGCCACCCGAACCACGAGACCTCTTGGCCTCCCTCTCCTCACTCTCCTGACTAAGAACCTACTCTAGCCGTCGAGCAATATCAACCACCTTGTCGAACCTAGCACCTGATACACTCTCCCGAGTCATAACAAAATGCAACTGATAGGTGAGGCCATCAACGAACCTCCTAATCCTCTCCCTCTCAGTGGAAACCAACCAAACTGCGTTACGAGCCAACTCTGAAAATCTCATCTCATACTGGGTCACAAACATGCCCTCCTGACGTAGCTGCTCGAATTGCCTGCGCAGCTCCTCCCCGCGGGTCTGTGGAACAAACTTCTCCAAGAAGAGAACGGAGAACTCATGCCATAAAAGTGGTGCAACACCGACTAGCCTACTCCTCTCATAGGCCTCCCACCATTTGAAGGCACCCCCTGATAGCTGAAAAGTAGTAAAGAAGACTCCACTAATCTCCAAAATACCCGCCGTGCAAAGAATCCACTGGCACCTATCCAAGAAGTCCTGAACATCCTTGGACTCAGCCCCACTGAATGATGGAGGCAGGAGTCTCCCAAATCTCTCTAGTCTCTTCTGCTTCTTATCACTCATAATGGGACCCACCTGGGCCTGAGCAACTACAATCGGCTGGACGGGTTGTACCCCTAGTGTCTGAAGTCCCTGCACCATCTGCTCTGGAGCACGGGCGGCGGGAGTCTGAGTACCTCCCTCAGCCTGAGAAGTGGCTGGCATGGTCTGAATAGAAACCGCCTGAGCAAGGCTAGTGCAAACAGTCAATATCTGGGCCAAAGCCTCCTGAAGGCCTAGAATCACAATAGGCACTGCTTGTGCCTGAGTTAGACCTACTAGCTCAACCACATCTGGAACCTTCTCCTGAGCTGGAGTAACTGTCTGATCTGCAGGTACTGGTCTAGTAGATGTACGAGCTGCACATCGGCCTCTACCGTGGCCTCGACCTCTCATGGCCCTAGCTAGTGGTATTGGTGGCCGTTTGCTTGATCCGGTAGCACGTGTCCTCAACATCTGTGAGAGAATAGAATAACAGAAGTTTAGTCCCCAAAATCAACAAATCTGCACGGCAAGAATACAAGAATGTAATGTTTTTCCTAAGGGTTCGGTAGCCTCTCGAAGATAAGTACAGACGTCTCCGTACCGATCTGCAAGACTTTACTAAACCTGCTCATGTGTCGTGAGACCTATGTAACCTACACTCTGATACCAACTTGGCACGACCCAAAATCCCAAGTGTCGTGATGACGCCTATCATGACACTAGGAAAGTTGACAACTAACACAAACAGACATCTTGAAATTTAAAATACACGGAAATAATCTTAAGTAAGTAAAAGTCTTATAAATACTGAATTAAAACGTCACAACTCAATACAGAATTTCCCAAAATTTGGGTGTCACTAAGTACATGAGCATCTATACAAATACATAATCTGATACATTATCTAAGAAAGTAGAACTGAATAAGTAAAACTGAGAGATAGGGGAGGAGAGTCAAGGTATGCGGATGCCAAGACAGCTACCTCGATAATCTCTAAACGACTAAAAATTTGAGATCAATGACCACCGTGCCCGAAAACACCTGGATCTACACACGAAATGCAGGGTATAGCGTGAGTACAACCAACTCAATAAGTAACAAATCTAACCTTTGGACTGAAAGCAGTGATGAGCCCGAACAACACGGTCTAAGTACAGAATTAAACAGTACAGAAATATAGATAACGTATGATAATAATATCTCAGAGAAACTCGTAATCTGCAGGTATCGGTACGTGAATGTAGACATGCTTCCAGGTTTAACAGTTAAACTCAACAGATAAATATGTCAAGTCTGAATGATATGAGGAATATGACATCTCTATATCTACATGCCAATATGCACATCGTATGTGATGCAATACAATGAAAGCCTCGCGTACTCACACTCTCAGAGTATTCAACCTGACTGTCTCAATTCTCACGCATCACACGCAATCATTCAGCATTATATAAGGCAGATCCAGCCCAAAGGCTAATAAAACCTGTTGCGGCGCGTAGCCCAATCCCATCGTGAATCAATAGCAACTGGCGCTCACTGTGGTGTGCATACTTAGAGGGGCAGATCCAACCCAAATGCTATAATAAGCCAAATCATGACATGAATCAACAAAGCCTACAGTGGCGTGCAGCCCGAACCCATAAATATCACTCACAAACCGCCCTTGGCCTCACTCAGTCATCAATCTCTCCAGTCTCTCGGGCTCACAATGTCACATATATCAGCCCAAAAATGATGATATGATATATCAATAAATGGCAACAGAGACTGAGATATGATATGCAAACGAACAAGTATGACTGAGTATGTAACTACAATTTAAGAAAATAACTCAACCACATATATGACCTTAGTGGGTCCTAACAGAATAAACATATAGCCTAAACATGGTTTCTAACATGGATCACAACTCAATTACTCTAACACGTAGAAATCTCATGGATAAAAACAAGATTAGGTAACTACACAGTACCACAGAAACAACTGAGTCATAATTCACACGGTGCACGCCCACACGCCCGTCACCTAGCATGTGCGTCACCTCAACACCAAACACATATCATGTATATTCAGGGGTTCATACCCTCAGCACCAAGTTTAGAAGTGTTACTTACCTCAAACTGTGAAAATCTCTATTCCAACAAGCCCTTGCCTCGCGAATCAGCCTCCGAACACCTCAAATCTAGCCACAAACAATTTGATACCATCAACTCAAGCAATAGGAATCAATTCTATATGAAAATGCTAAGTTCTTAATCAAATGTCAAAAAGTCAACTAGAAAGCCAACCCCCGGGCCCATGTCTCGGAATCCAACAAAGGTTACGAAATCCGAACGCACATTAAACCACGAGTCCAACCATACCAAATTTGCCAAATTCCGAAACCAAATCGTCACTTAAATCCCCAAATTTGCCTCGCTAATCCCTAGCCTACAACTCCCAAAAATCCATCTAAAAAACACACAAACTAGTTGGGAAATTCAATGGGGAAACAATATTATTGCACAAAAATGATCAAAGGGACTTACCTCAAGAAACCCCTCAAAATCCCTCTCATAGTCCGAGTTTGCAGAGTCCAAAATGATTAAAATCACGAAACCCCTGAATCTTATATTCTGCCTAGTGCTTTTGCACCTGCGGGCCAAATCTCTGCACCTGCGGAATCGCTTCTGTGATAAAATTCCTGCTTCTGCGGCAATTACACCTGCGCTCAAAGTTCCGCACCTGTGGAAGCGCTTCTGCAATCCTCCATCCACTTCTGCGAAGACTGCCCACTCTCCCATACTCCGCATCTGTAGAGCCTTGCTCGCACCTGCGGGCTCGCAGATGCGGAAGACACCTTGCACTTGTGCCACACCCCAGGCCAGCCCAGCTCCTCCTCTGCGCCACATTAGCCGCACCAACGGCGTCTCTATGGCTAACCCCTTGCAGGTGCGATCACACCAGAAGGAAAAATTCCAGCAATGCTTCAAACTCATCTTTTGATCTGTTAACCATCCGGAATCCACACGAAGCCACTAGACCTCAATCAAACATACCAACAGGTCCTAAAATATCATACAAACTTAGTCGAGGCCTCAAATCACATCAAACAACATCAAAAATATGAATCGCACCCCAATTCAAGCCTAATGAACTTATGAACGTCCAACTTCTACATTCGATGTCGAAACCTATCAAATCAGCACCGATTGACCTCAAATTTTGCACACAAGTCATAAATGACACAACCGACCTATTCCAACTTTCAAAACCAAAATCCGATCCCGGTAACCTAAAAGTCAACTCTCGGTCAAACTTCTCAATTTCCAAAACCTTTAATCTTTTTCCAACTTTTGCCATTTCAAGCCTAAATCAACTACGGACCTCCAAATTACTATCCGGACACACTCCTAAGTCCAAAATCACCCAATCGAGCTATCAGAACCATCAAAACTCCATTCCGGAGCCATTTACATATAAGTCAACATCCGATCAACCTTTTAAACTTAGGATTCCAACCTTGAGACTAAGTGTGTCAAGTCATTCTGAAACATCCCCGGAATCGAACCAACTACCCCGGCAAGTCACATAACGACAATTGAGCATAAAATAAGGAGTAAATGGGGTAACATGGCTACAACACTCAAAATTACTGACTGGGTCGTTACACTAGGAGATCAGTTGTGACAATGGACCCCAGTTCACGGGAAGAAAATCCCCGAATTCTTCGAGAAATGACATATGAAGAGGATACTTTCAACCCCGTATCGCCCAGTGGGTAACAGTTAGGTAGAATCCTTCGAAAATTCCATATTAAACATCATAAAGAAAAAGCTCGAAGAAGCCAAAGGACTGTGGCCGAAGATACTGCCAAAAGTACTATGGACATATAGAACAACTCCGATCTATGGGACCGAGGCAGTGATACCTGTCAAAGTCGGAGAACCCAACCTAAGGTACTCCCACGAAAGCGGTACTAGTGATGATGAGAGTAGAAGGCAGGGACTTAACGAAATTGATAAAAGAAGAGATATGGAGTACATAAGGATGGTCGCCCAAAAATAACAAGCAGAACACTATTACAAAAGGAAAGCAAAAGTCCGGTCGCTTAAAGTCGAGGACTACGTGCTCAAAGACAAAACTCAAGCAAGCAAAGATCCACGAGAAAACAAACTGGCAACCAACTGGGACAACCCGTACAAAATCACGGCCAAAGCAAACAAAGGTTTGTTCCAATTAGAGAAAATGGAAGGAAAGCAACTACTGAACAACTTGAACATCGGCCACCTCAAGTGCTTCAACTATTAGGGGAAGAAGTTCCCCCAAGTTGTACTCTTTTTCCCTCACTTGAGTTTTGTACCATTAAGGTTTTCTCGAGAAGGTTTTTAACAAGGCGACTAAGGGAACACTTCGAGTCGAAGTATGCAAAGGAAGGATTGTTTTTCTCTTTTATTGCCTGAGTCCTCAATACTTTCAAAGTCAAACAATGAAGGGACTAGGTAGACTAGGACTGGACTGGAACGTCAGCCAACGCCCAAAATTTGTAACTCTCTCTAATCATGTAACCAAAGCAACAACGTCAAAGTAATAAGAAACTTACGTTTATCAAGACACCTTTTTGTGTTAAGGTTAAGTTCGACCATGCTCGAACAACACCTATCGGCCCTCGGCCATGATTTAATAAACGGTTAGGTTCGACCACGCTCGAACAACACCTATTGGCCCTCGGCCAAAATTTAATAAAAGGTTAAGTTCGACCATGCTCGAACAACACCTATCGGCCCTCAGCTGCAATTTAATAAAAGGTTGAGTTTGACCCGACTCGAACAACACGTTTTGGCCCTCGGCCACGACTTGGCAAAAGAACAAAATCAACCAAGTTCAATCAACACCTATCGGCCTAATCTAAATAAAGAGGCACACCCGACCTATATAAATAAAGGGAAAGACTATTGGCCCTCGCCATCACGGTCCTCTGCGACCTCACCATCTCGGCCCCTGTCGCCATCGCCACCTTCGCCCTGAGGATGAGCGGTATCATACGAGGCATCCTCCTCGAGTCGGTCCACACCATCTTCCCCATCCTCCCCGTCAGCCTAAGGCGTAGTGGGATCATATCCACAAGCGACTCGAGCTTCACGAGCCTTAACTCGGGCATCCTCAAGGGTAACCTCAAGAACAGACCCCGCTGCGTGCAAGTCACGAAACACATCTAGACGACCGTGCAAGTAGTTGAGCCTTCTCGGCCTCTAGAGCGGTCACTTGATCATGAAGGACGAAGTTGTCTTTCTCCAGCTCCCCGATCCTCTCATCGAACCAGTCTTCCTTAGCTCTCGCCATTGATTGATCATTTTCCCGCTCGGCTTGAAGAGTCTTATTCGCATCTCCGCCTTCCTCCGAGCGTCCAAACGAGAGGACTCCGCCTTCTCAAGTTCTTCTTGTTTCTCGGCGACCTCACTTTTGAGGGCCTCCAGCTGAAACCTGCATTCTTCTAGTTGCCCTCACAATTTAACCACTTGAGCTTGAAGACCACTTCATTGGGTCTCTACGCCCCTGCTAACCTCAAGCTCTTCTTCCTTACTCCTCAACGTCCCCTAGAGGACGCTACACTTCTCGATGGCATGCACCAGCTCATCGTCCCTCTTCTTCAGATCGCCCCTCAGGGCCTACATGTCACTGCCATCACGAAACTGACTGAGGATATCCCAGTACTTGCCGCAATGCTCAAGGTATTTATCTTTCAGTTTCACGAAGATCTCTTTACAGTTATGCAAATAAAACAAAAAAGAATAAGAAGAGAAGAAAAAGTCAAAATAAAGAACGCCCTGAAAAACAGCTGCCTGTTGTATCGTATCGTAATTTTACTTTAAATACAATATTTGTTTTTATTGTTATTTATTAATATTTTATTGTATCGTATCGTTAAATCCGCCGTTACGTAACTACGAAAAGTGCCACATTATGGAACGACCGATTTGGTGTGGTCGCGTCGTTTCCTTATTTTTTCCCCTCTTATCTTGCCCTTTCTTATTATTAAATAATTCTATTTTATCTTTTACCCTACCTTTTTATATAATAATTTTACCTCGTACCTTACATTGTCTTGATGATATTGCAAGTTTATTCTTCATATTGTTGGTGCATGACATCATAAAATGACGACAAACAATACAATCTATCCAAATATTGTGTACATCAAAATGATATAATACAATACAATACAATATTATATGATACATTATGAAACGATACATAACAACCATCCAAAACAAGCTAGGAAAAAAGATGAAAAAAATTAGGAAAAAGAAATTAAAACTTTCTTAACTTCCTAAAAACTCACTTATATATGACCAAACTAATAGGGAAAAAAATCACTTGCAAGGAATGGATGGAGTACCTTTTTACCTACCAATTTAATGAAAAAAACTAACTGTTTCACGAATAGAGCCTGTTTGGTCAAGTTCTTTTAAAAAATTTTGATGTCACGACCCAGATTTCCCACCCTCGAGAGTCGTGATGGCGCCTACTCGTGAAAGCTAGGCAAGCCAACTATTAAGGTTCTACACATTAACAATCAACCCAAACAATTGTAAACAGTAACTATAGCTAAACAAATGAAAAGCGCGGAAAAGTTAAAATAAATCCAAGTACTCCAATACATGACTACCCACGAATCTGGTGTCACAAATTTACGAACGACTAAGATTTTTACTACAAACAAAAAAGTCTGGAAAGAAAAGTACAACTGTTCTCAGAATGGAAAGAGACAGTAGAAAATCTAAACAGGGAAGGGGAACTTTAGGCTCTGCGGGCGCCAGCAGATCTACCTTGGTCTCCCTAGACTGAAGGCAGCTACCTCAGCTACTCACTGGGTTCGGTACCGAAATCTGCACAAAAGAGTGTTATCACGACCCTAAACCCAACCCGGTCGTGATGGCGCCTCTCGTGAAGAAAAGGCCAACCGACACACTTCCAATTCACTTTAAGCAATTAAAATAATCACTACTACGTCTTTAATCAGAAACAAAATCCCAAAAATAAGCATTTAACAGTATAATTTGCGAAAATAAAACCAACACAGCCCGACATCGGGGTGTCACCAGTCATGAGCATCTAAAACAATACTAGAAGTCTGAAGTCTAATCCACTTCTACATAACTGAATCAAAAAGAACTAAGATAGAGGGAGAATGCACTGGGTTGCGAATCGCCAAGCAGCTACCTAGTAAATCTCCGAAGACCTGCTGGAACTATCAACCCTCAGGAGCAGGACCTATAGCGCCCGAATCTGCACACAGGGGTGCAGGGAGTAAAGTGAGTACTCCAACTCAGTGAGTAATAAGAATAAATGAAGATTGAGCGATATAAAATTACGTAAGGCACAACATTAAACTAAAAGAGGCTCAACACAATCAGTAAATATAATTAAGCAGTGAAATCTCATAAATATCCTTTAAATAGTTAAACAATATATAGGAAAAATAAATAAAAAGGTAAACACATAATAACTGCCCCTCGGGCACAGTAACAACAGAATCAGCCCCTCGGGCAATATCACAGAACAATACCAGCCCCTCGGGCTATGTCTCATATCACAATGGGTAACCGCGCTCACTAGGGGTGTACAGACTCCGGGAGGGGCCCCTTACGGCCCAAGCGCAATATCAAGCCATCTCGTGGCATCATAAACAGGCTCTCGGCCTCATATCAATCTCAAGCCACCTCGTGGCGTACAATCTCAGGCCCTCGGCCTCATTCTCATAATCAGTATATCACCGCTGCAGCGTGCAGCCCGACCCAAAAGTATCCTCACAATACAGGCCCTCGGCCTTAGTCAGTCAGAATCTCATAAGCCCCTCGGGCAACGGTAAAATATGAAGCTCAGCTCAAAATATCTTTAAAAATAACGTTTAAGGTGTTTAAAACAGAATAACATAGCTGAGTTTTGAAAACAGTAAAAATATGGCATGACTGAGCACAAGTATGAAATCAAACAGTGAGGAAAATATCAGTAGAAATCCCCGAAGGGTCCAAACAGTTGGCACGAAGCCCAAATATGGCATTTAGCCTAAAACATGACAATATCAAACAATTTGCTATTAAGTGCGCAATAAAACAGTCATTCGGGATGGACTAAGTCACAATCCCCAACGGTGCATGATCCCACGCTCGTCATCTAGCGTGTGCGTCACCTCAACATAGCCGAACATTGTGTAATCCGGGGCTTCATACCCTCAGGACAGCATTTAAAATCATTACTCACCTAAATCCGGCCCGAAGTTCAGCTCGCAATGCCTTTTCCCTTCGAATCGATTTCCGGATGCTCCGAATCTACCAAAATCAGAAAGTAACCATTAATTTATGCTAAAGGGACGAAGCCCACTCGAAAATAATCGAAAAACATCACAAAATCCGAAATTACCAAAACCTGACCCCCGGTCCCACGTCTCAAAATTCAATAAAATTCACATCATTAGATTCCTTATCCCCCCACGAGTTCGTACATATAAAAAGTTCCAAAATCCGACCACAAATGGTCTTCCAAAACCTCAATCAAAGGCCTAGGTTTCTAAGCCCTAGTTTCTCAACTTTACCTTTAATTACAGCTCTAATCCATGCATTAACACCATAAAAACGAGTTTTCATAATCCAAAATCTTACCTCAATGATGTCCCCTTGATTTCTCTCTTCAAAATCGCCCAAAGCTTCAAAATTCGTGTTAAAAAGTGAGAAACCCTTCTGAAAATCGCGAAGGAACTAACTTATATTTCTGTCCAGACATTTCCGCATCCGCGGTCTAATATCCGTTTCTGCGGTACCGCCTTTGCGGCCAATGAACCGCTTCTACGGTTCTTCACTTAACTCCGCATTTCCGCATCTGCGGTTCCATATCCGCACCTGCACCATCGCAGGTGCGGTTCCTCCAATCGCATCTACGGTTTTCTGTCTCCCTAGCTCCCTTCCGCTTCTGCGGCTTCTCTCTCGCATATGCGGCGTCGCACCTGCGGTCACCAATCCGCAGGTGCGGAAATACCAGAAGCAGCACAATCTGCAGCTGCAATAATTCCTCAAACTCCTCGTTAACCATCCGAAATCACCCCGAGGCCCTCGAGACCTCAACTAAAAGCACAAACATATCCCATAACCTTATTCAAACTTGTACCAATCTTCAAAACACCTCAAACAATATCAAAATCACCAAAACTCATCGAATTCAAGCCTAAGGCTCTAAATTCTTCCGCATTCCGCTTTTGATCAAAAAGTATACCAAACCACGCTCGAATGACCTGAAATTTTGCACACACATCCGAAATGACATAACAAAGCTACTGTAACTTCCGAAATTCTATTCCGACCCCTATATCAAAATCTCACCTATCGACGACCGGAAACCGCCAAAATCTCAATTTCGCCAATTCAAGCCTAAACCTTCCACGGTCCTCCAAAATGCATTCCGATCACGCTCCTAATTCCCAAATCACCTATCGGAGCTAACCAAATCATAAAAATTCCAATCCGAGATCATATACCAACAAGTCAAAACTTGGTCAAACCTTTCAAATTTCAAGCTTCAAACTGAGAACTGTTCTTCCAAGTTCATTCCGATTACCCTGAAAACCAAAACCAACGATTTACATAAGTCATAATGCATAATACGGGGCTAGACATGCCAAAGAACTGGCGAGCGAAGTACAAAAGCTCAAAACGACCGGTCGGGTCATTATATCCTCCCCCACATAAACATACGTTCGTCCTCGAACGTGCCCAAAGTTGTTCCAAAAGCCAATCAATCGCTGAATACCCTTACCATGCACATACCCGGGGGTGATCCCACGTCACCCTATCTCATATAGGTCCAATAACACAATGTAACTGAAATTTCAAAATCAACCTAACTCATCAACCTTAGAACCACATTTCCACTTCTGAAATTATCTACAAGATTAGAATCTCACATTTATACTCTGGATAAGCCCGAACAAGCTGTAATAACCCATACTTGCAGCCTCATGTGTAATTACATGACATATCGCATAACTCAAACACTTATAACGATAACTTCTAATCACAGCAGTTACTCAAAATATCCGAATTTTGATAATAAGCCTCTTATCAACTAAAGTCTCATTCCAACACTTTCATATACTGCCAATGATAAATGAAACACATAGAAAATCAATAACCATTCGTCAGATCAACCATTCATGAAGCCACTTCTCCTGTAGCAAGGACCATAGCAAATTTCTGAGCCGAACATTGATATTATCCCTCTAACACGCTGAAATCGAATCCGTTTGTATTCATTCTAGATCCCAACGATCTCATCTAATCCAACACAACTACTCTGGGGACATGACACATCAATACAATCTACAGCCACAACTCGTGCAATCCGCGCACCAACAAGCAACAATCCAAACGTACTCAAATCATGAAAAATGACTCAAATGAGAGAGTTGTACCGGAAGCTCACCAGTACCACCACACACAATGCTGGGAACCCGTCACACATTGTAGGAACATAACACATGAATGTAGCTCGAAGGGTCATACCTCCACATAACTTCGCTGCAATGCGCGACTTTATCCAAACACTGGTCCACAGGAAACATCTCAAGTCATTATGTTCAAAATCGACAACCGCACGCAATTTGATGTCTAGAACCAAAGCAAATCATCATAACCACGACGAAGCAATTGACATAACATTACACAGACTCGAAAGGACACAACCGATACGCCATCCGCCGAGCAATACCCAATATTCTTCCCGCTCAAATTCCACTGAGAGGCCCCAATAAAATTGCACTACATGTGCCTATAACCAACAAATCCTAACGCCTCGCATTTTGGAAAGATAACTCATAGATCTCCCCATATAACTAACAATCTCAATAACAATCGAATCAACACATCCCTCAACAATACAACTCGGAGTCAACCAAGCCGACTCGATGTAGAACACACCTCCATATTGGCCTACTAATGAGCCCCTTATCAAGGAGTTTCTGAAGCTGCTCCTTTGACTCTTTTAACTTCGCCGGTGCCATATGATACATTGCCCGGCACCAACTCGATACCGAAATCGACAACCCTGTCCGGCGACATGCCCGACAGCGGGAAACACATCCGGAAAATCCCTCAACACCGGAACTGAATCATGGTAGGAGTCTCTGCACTGCCATCCATCACGGAGGCCAAATAAGAAAGACAACCCTCCTCTGCCATCTGCTGGGTCTTCAAAAATGAAACCACCTTACTGGGAACATAATCCGTCGAATCTCGCCACTCGATTTGTGGCGTTTCCGGCATAGCCAACGTCACCGTCTTAGCGCAACAGCCCAGAATAATACAACACTGAGACAACCAGTCTATACTTAATATCACATCCCAAATCTAACATACCCAAGCAACAAAGGATCTACTCGGGTCTCCAAATCCATAAAGCACACGAATCACCTTATCCGATCCCAACTCCACCGTCAGAATATACCACACACCTCTAATACCCAATCATCCCACGAGAGGTACTCCTATAATTCTTCTGTGCCACCAGCAAATTCAAATATCAGCAGTCGATCAAACAAGAAAGTGCCACAATACCAACGATGTATTATTAACTCAATCACTTTGCCCTTTCTGAAATGTATGCCCTCTTCAAGCTACATCAATTAGTAATATCATTTGCCTAATCATTAAAAACCGCCCGTGCTGCCTAAGAATCTTATGACTTTCCTTTCAGAACTGAATTGTGACCCTACAAATGCAATTCTCAATTCTCCACAACATACCGCATACACCATACCATCCTAGGATGAACATGAGAACTTCATATCCCTTCCGAGCCACAAGCAGTTACGTAATCAACTAGCCAAGAACTTTCCATTGATCCCATCTAGAAGAAAATCACTATACATCCCATGCTCCACAAGCCAGCAGAAATTATACATCTCTAATCGTGGTAGAAACCATCAATAACTCTCCGCATTCCATTTGCACAAAACTAAATCGTTAGGACTGAATCATTCTAACTCAACCAAGCTACACATGCCACTAAAACCCAAGAGCATTGCCATAAAACACCTGCCGAAACTCATTACCTCGTAAGCATCCAAAGTACTAATCATATCCTTACCATGCCGATCCAGCCTACTACCAAGCTATCCCATCTATCCGAGTTCCTTCTGATTTACCTTCAACTTGATACTTCTTCTTGCTATAACACCACAAATCCTCAAGCCAGACTCACCGGATGAGACCCAAGCATGAAACCACACCGTCTAAGGCTCATAAGCCGTTGAATACTCTCTTAAATATTCCCAAAAGCGCCACCTTCAAAATACCTACCCTGAAGAGACTTCCTGCGAATCCAAAGCCATTTCCTTTACCTTCCTAATACTGATATATAAAATCCCATAATGATATAGAAATACCACGAGTCTTGACACCCTCCAATGCAAACCTCAGTTCTAGCCAAATATACAACTTGAAAATCTCCAAATGTTACATGTGAATGTCTTGAACCCATTAGAACCACTCTCGAGGGTCATCTACTCTACTCAAACCGCGGTTAGATTGATTAACTGAACCGAACAATCTGTGCCTCATTAGCACTCCGACACCGCAGAATGTAACCTCATTCCAATAAAACCAAGCAACTTCCTGCCCTATGCACCGAGNTCAATAGCAAGGGTTATTCAACTAAGACCGGATTCTGTAGCAGAGGAGAGCAGGAAAGAGACAGAATTTTTACTCGAGCCATCCCCGGTCTCAATCTCCGTAGGCCATAATTGATTCACCCGTATGCCTCAATTGGACCAACATAGCACATAACTGTGCGATCAACTAATCGATAGCAGACTCCCCCACTTGGCTCAACGTCGAAGATCAAAACACACACGATAACTCATAATGCTTATACTCTATTACTGCCATAATACCATAGTGAGATTAAACTCTATCCTTCATAAAATCGTGAAACACCGACCATCTAGTACTTTAAATCTTCTGCAAATCTCGCATTCACTCTCGCAATAGTTAAACCCACTCTCTTAAGCGACCCAAATTTAAATTGCAACACATATCTTTCACTAGCAACGGAGATCTTCCAACAAACAGCATAAGGATCACACAAACTTTAGAACACTCCGCAGGAGATAACCCACCTGCTTCACCTCCAACTAACATCTCTTTATACCCTTCCACCATCATAGACATTACGCACTCACTTAATCTTACGGAGTCTGAGCTCATACCGCAACATGAAATTTACTTCACTCCCGACTAGGACACATGAAAAGATTCTTCACTCACCCATAGCTTGGGGCTATACCTCAAATCGGGATGGAAATCAAGCACCTAATAGTTCTTCTATCCTCCAGCGGACCCTTCTCATCGCTTCCAAATCATATGATTACATCTCACTGTCATAACATACTCATGTCATAGCCATTCGGCCATCACTTCTACTAATAGGGACACTACCAAACATATAAGTTCAAAAACACGTGCTCACACAATCAGCACCTCGGTGCTCAAGCTATAGGAAAAAATCCGGGCTCGAGTCCTCCAGACTGGCTTAACATCAGCACACAGAGATCACATCTCGCCCCTTAATCAGGGAATCACAAGCCATCGTTGCACATCTGATACTGAGCGCTCGTTCGCGCATACGAATGCGTGGAAGAAATTCAAAGAGTTATATTTCAAGCTGAATCAAGGACGCACGATAAGAGTTCAAGAATGTGAAGTGTTTCCTAAAGGTTCTGCAGCCTCCCGAGGATAAGTACAGACGTCTCCGCACCGATCCGCGAGACTCTACTAAACCTGCTCATGACTCGTGAGACCTATGTAACCTAGGCTTTAATTCCAACTTGTCACGACCTTAAACCCAACCCGGTCATGATGGCACCTCTCGTGAAGACAAGGCCAGCCGACACACTTCCAATTCACTTTAAGCAATTAAAATAATAACTACTACGTCTTTAATCAGAAACAAAATCCCAAAATTAAGCATTTAACAGTATAATTTGCGTAAATAAAACCAACACAGCCCGATATCGGGGTGTCACCAGTCATGAGCATCTAAATCAATACTAGAAGTCTGAAGTCTAATCCACTTCTACATAACTGAATCAAAAAGAACTAAGATAGAGGGAGAATGCACTAGGCTGCGAATCGCCAAGCAGCTACCTAGTAAATCTCCAAAGACCTGCTGGAACTATCAACCCTCAAGAGCAAGACCTGTAGCGCCCGAATCTACACACTGGGGTGCAGGGAGTAAGTGAGTACTCCAACTCAGTGAGTAATAAAAATAAATGAAGACTGAGCGATATAAAATCACACACGGCACAACATTAAGCTAAAAGAGGCTCAACACAATCAGTAAATATAATTAAGAAGTGAAATCTCATAAACATCATTTAAACAGTTAAACAATATACAGGAAAAAAAACTAAAAAGGTAAACACATAATAACTGCCCCTCGGGCACAGTAACAACAGAAGCAGCCCCTCGGGTAATATCATAGAACAATACCAGCTCCTCGGGCTATGTCTCATATCACAATGGGTACCCACGCTCACTAGGGGTGTACAAACTCCGGGAGGGGCCCCTTACGGCCCAAGCGCAATATCAATCCATCTCGTGGCATCATAAACAGGCTCTCGGCCTAATATCAATCTCAAGCCACCTCGTGGCATACAATCTCAGGACCTCGGCCTCATTATCATAATCAGTATATCACCGCTGTGGCGTGCAGCCCGACCCAAAAGTATCCTCACAATACAGGCCCTCGGCCTTACTCAGTCAGAATCTCATAAGCCCCTCGGGCAACAGTAACATATGAAGTTCAGCTCAAAAATATCTTTAAAAATATTGTTTAAGGTGTTTAAAACAGAATAACATAGCTGAGTTTTGAAAACAGTAAAAAATATGGCATGACTGAGCACAAGTATGAAATCAAACAGTGAGGAAAATATCAGTAGAAATCCCCGAAGGGTCCAAACAGATCGCACGAAGACCAAATATGGCATTTAGCCTAAAACATGACAATATCAAACAATTTGCTATTAAGTGCGCAGTAAAACAGTCATTCGGGATGGACTAAGTCACAATCCCCAACGGTGCACGAACCCACGCTCATCATCTAGCATGTGCGTTACTTCAACATAGCCGAACGTTGTGTAATCCGGGGTTTCATACCCTCAGGACAGCATTTAAAATCATTACTCACCTCAATCCGGCCCGAAGTTTAGCTCGCAATGCCTTTGCCCTTCGAATCAATCTCTGGATGCTCCAAATCTACCAAAATCAGAACGTAACCATTAATTTATGCTAAAGGGACGAAGCCCACTCGAAAATAATCGAAATACATCACAAAATCCGAAATTACCAAAACCCGACCCCTGGGCCCACGTCTCAAAATTCGATAAAACTCACATCATTATATTAGTTATCTCCCCACAAGTTCGTACATATAAAAGTTCCAAAATCCAACCACAAATGGTCTTCCAAAACCTCAATCAAAGGCCTAGGTTTCTAAGCCCTAGTTTCTCAACTTTACCTTTAATTACAGCTCTAATCCATGCATTAACACCATAAAAAGGAGTTTTCATAATCCAATATCTTACCTCAATGATGTCTCCTTGATTTCTCTCTTCAAAATCGCCCAAAGCTTCAAAATTCGTGTTAAAAAGTGAGAAAACCTTCTGAAAATCACAATGGAACTAACTTATATTTCTGTCTAGACATTTCCGCATCTGCAGTCTAATATCCGCTTCTGCGGTACCGCATTTTTGGCCAATGAACCGCTTCTGCGGTTCTTCACTAAACTCCGCATTTCCGCATATGTGGTTCCATATCTGCACCAGCGCCATCGCAGGTGCGGTTCCTCCAATCGCATCTGCAGTTTTCTGTCTCCCCAGCTCCCTTCTGCTTCTGCGGCTTCTCTCACGCATATGCGGCATCGCACCTGCGGTCCCCAATCCGCAGGTGCGGAAATACCAGAAGCAGCACAATCTGCAGCTGCAACAATTCCTCAAACTCCCCGTCAACCATCCGAAATCACCCCGAGGCCCCCGGGCCTCAACCAAAAGCATAAACATATCCCATAACCTTATTCAAACTTGTACCAATCTTCAAAACACCTCAAACAACATTAAAATTGTGACGACCCAAAGGGTCATCACCTGTTTTCTTATTCATTCTGTACTTCCGAGGCCTTGAAAACCTCATTTGGGGTAGCCTCAATATGCATGTGCAGTCCGGGCGCGTAGCCAGAAAGCTTAAATATGAATTCTGTGTGAAATATGCTAAATTTTGATATTAATATGAATATATTTGACTTCGGTCAACATTTTGGGTAAACGGACCCGGACCCGTGATTTGACGGTCCCGGAGGATCCGTAGAAAAATATGGGACTCGGGTGTATGCCCGGAATCGGATTCTGAGGTTCCAAGCCTGAGAAATGAATTTTTGAGTAAAATTGTTTTTCTGAAATTATTAAGGAAATTGGAAATGAAAATTGATTAAAATACTGTGGTATCGGGCCCGTATTTTGGTTCCGGCGCCCTGTACAAGTCTTATATATGGTTTAAGCGCTTTCTGTGAAGTTTGGTTGAAATTGGACGTCGTTTGACGTGTTTCGGACTTAAAATGGAAAATTGATGTTTTATGAAAATTTGGAAGAAATCATGAGTTTTGAGGCTTCATCCGTTGTTTTTGATGTTATTTTGGCGATTTGATCGCACGAGTAAGTCCGTAAGATGTTATTGAGGTTGTGTGTATATTTGGTTTGGAGCCCCGAGGGCTCGGGTGAGTTTTGGATAGGCCACGGAGTGCATTTTTGGTCCTGAAAAATTGCTGGTGTGATCTGACCTGCAGGCTTCGCATGGCTCGCAAATGCGAGCTCGCAAATGCGAAAAACCCTTCGCAAATGCGAAGGTGCCAACATTGCACAGGGATCGCAAATGCGATCATAGCATCGCAAATGCGAAAGCTGGGACTTTCGCAAATGCAACACTTTTGTTCGCAAATGCGAAGTCCCCAAATAAGCCAATGGTTCTCAAATGCAAACTTTTGTTCGCAATTCCCAAAGTAGCAGGTCGGGGTTCGCAATTGCGAACCCCAGTTCGCATTTCCCACATCTGCAACCTGCATATTTTATACTTAGTCGAATTTCAGACCATTTTTCACCCCACTTTCAAAACATAACTCCTTGGGCGATTTTTCTAGAACAAGCTTCATCCTAAATCATTTGTAAGTTGGTTGTTACTCATTTCTTTCAATCTTTAACATCATTTAACATGTTTTCAACTTAAAATCAATGATTTTCATGGGTGAAATTGAGAGTTTTGGGTAGAACCTAGGTTTTTCTAAAATTGGGATTTGGACCTCGATTTGAGGTCCGATTAAAAAACAAATTACCTATTTGAGTTTGTGGGGGAATAGGTAACCGGGTTTTGGTTCGAACCTCGGGTTTTGACCACGTGGGCCCGGGGGTAATTTTGGAATTTTTGGGAAAAACCTTGGGAAATTCATTTTTATGCATTCAAATTGATTCATTTAGCGTTTATTAATGTAATTAAGTAATTTGTGGCTAGATTCGAGCGGACTAGAGGTGGAATTTTGGGGTAAAGCCATAGTTGAGGCTTGAGTTAAGTTCAAGGCATCAAGGTAAGTGTTTGGTTTAACCCTAGCTTGAGGGAATAGGAGTTGAGTCTTATTTGTAACTTGCTAATTGTCGAGTACGATGTATAGGCATGGTGACGAGTATCTATACATTGGTGTCTAGCATGACCGTGAGTTTTTATTTGCGAATAGTTTGGTTGTTGTTATGCCTCCAATGCTTAAATGATGACTCCTATATATTGTAAAGACCTTGTGAAATAAATTGTGATCTTGAAACTTCGTGGAGCATTGGCTCGGGTTGAAATACAGATTGTGAAGGTATGTGAGATAAGTAATTCTTTGGAGCATTGGCTCAAGTGGTAATGTTAACTATGAGATGAAAGTGAAAGAAGGAAAAGAGTTAATGATTTATCCCCTTGCCGGGACGTTGTTGGTTATTGATGTTGTACCCTTGCCGGGTTTTTAATTATTGTTTGTGTTCCCTTGCCGGGATTTTCGTTATCGTTTACTTATTTCCTTGCCCTTGTTTGTGATTCTTGATTGGGTGAGGAAGAGTGATAAAAACACGAAGGGTGATGCCGTGCACTGTTTGTTTATGGTAAGTAAAGAGTGTAAAGCACGAAGGGTGATGCCGTGCGTTGTTTGCTTATTATGAGAAAGAGTGTTAAAGCACAAAGGGTGATGTCGTGCCACACGATGTTCCATTCCGTGCCGATCCTATTGATATAAGTGAGGAATGAGAGTAAAAGCACGAAGGGTGATGCCGTGCACATGACATTGCTTGGTGAGGACGAGAGTAAAAGCACGAAGGGTGATGCCGTGCACTGGTTGAATTCTTTTTCATTACCTATTATTGAGTTGTGATGTGTTCCTATTACAGGACTACTCTTATTTGGAAATTGTTATACTCCCCACAGCATGCTTCCCCTCTCATATTGTTTATCTGTTTTGTATTTCGATTCCGCTGTATATATATATGAAATTGCACAGGTTTATGTGGTAGCCTGGTCTAGCCTCGTCACTACTTCGCCGGGGTTAGGCTAGACACTTACCAGCACATGGGGTCGGTTGTGCTGATGCTACACTCTGTGCATTTTTTTTGCACAGGTCCAGGTTTCGAGCAGCAGCAGCAGCATTAGCACGGGAGCAAGCTTTCAGTGTCGTGAGACCCGAGGTAGCCTTGCAGGCGTCCGCAGGCCCGTCGTCTCTCTCTCTTATTTTCTCTTTTAGACTGTTGCCTCTTTGTATTCGAGACAAACAACTTATGTGTTCTTTCAGACCCTTGTATTTAGAAATTCTTAGCAGTTCGTGAGTATTGTGACACCAATCTTGGGTAGAGGCTTATATTGACTACTCCGTGTTTTATTCAGTTCTATAATTAAGACTTCTGCTATTATCTAACTTTGTTGTTTCATATTGTTGCCATAAATTGTTAAAAAGATTTGTTTATAATGGTAAGGTAATTAAATTGGCTTGCCTAGCTACTCCGAGTAGGCGCCATCATGACTCCCGAGGGTGGGAAATTCGGGTCGTGACAAGTTGGTATCAGAGCACTAGGTTACATAGGTCTCACAAATCACGGACAAACATGGTAGAGTCTGAGGGATCGGTACGGAGACGTTTGTATTTATCCCCAGAGGCTACAGAGTTAGGAAAAATTTCACATTTGTTCTTTCTAGTCGCGCGGTTCTGTTTCTCAATGCTAATTGGATTTCCACTCTGTTCTTTCGCAGATGGAGAGAACACACGCTTCTTTATCTACCGATCAGCAGTCTGAGACCCAGATAGCTCCCGCTAGGGGCAGAGGACGAGGCCGTGCTGGAGGCCGAGGTAGGGGCAGAGCTCAACCCCAAGCAGCAGCACTAGTGGCGGAGCCTCAGGTTGACCTTGACGAGGAGGTTCCGGCACCAGCCCCAGCAGTTCCGGTGGGCCCAACTCAGGTCCCAGAGGGGTTTATTGCTACCCCAGTCCTTCAGGACGCTTTGGTCCGGTTGGTGGGCCTCATGGGGAGTGTCACCCGGGCAGGATTGCTTCCTGTAGCACCAGCCAATTCTCAGGCTGGAGGAGGAGCCCAGACTCCTGCTGCACGTACTCCGGAGCAGGTAGCTCCCCAGGGTCAGATTCCAGCGGTTCAACCAGCTACGTTAGTTTAGCCGGGGGTAGTTGCACAGGCCGACGATGGAGCGGCTATGTTCGCAAATGCTTTGTGGAGGCTGGACAGGTTTACCTAGCTCTTCACTACTACATTAAACGGTGCTTCTTTTGACGACCCCCAGGATTTCTTATATAGCTGCCACGAGGTTCTTCGGAACATGGGCATTGTAGAGTCCAATGGAGTTGATTTTGCTGCCTTTCGTCTATCTGGATCCGCCAAGACTTGGTGGAGGGATTTCTGTTTAGCCAGACCAGCAGGGTCGCCGTCTTTGACTTGGGATCAGTTTTTAGAGTTGTTTCTGGAGAAGTTTCTCCCCGTTACTCAGAGGGATGCTTATCGGAGGCAGTTTGAGTGCCTCCAACAAGGGTCCATGACAGTCACTCAGTATGAGACCAGGTTTATCGATCTAGCTCGCCATGCTCTCGTCATACTCCCCACTAAGAGGGAGAGGGTGAGGAGATTTATTGATGGTTTGATCCAGCCTATTCGTCTTTAGATGGCCAGAGAGGCGGGGAGTGATATTACTTTTCAGGAGGCGGCCAATGTGGCCCAGAGGATCGAAATGGTTTTGCCATAGGGGGTGGTCATAGAGCAGACAAGAGACCCTGCCACTCAGGCCGATTCAGTGGTGCCTCATCTGGAGGCAGGGATTCTTATGAGAGGGGTCAGCCTTCCAGGCCTTTCCAGTCAGCCCTCTAGGTTTCTCAGGGTGCCCCAGGTGATCGTGGTTTTCGTGGGCATTATTCGGATCAACAGTCATTCAGTGCATCGCTAGCTCCTATCAGCGCATCGCCACTTCAGAGTTTCCGCGGAGGCCATTCAGGTCGACAGGGACAACAGACTCAGCAGCCGAGGGCTTGTTACACTTGTGGTGACACGGGTCATATTGCCAGATTTTTCCCTCGAGCACCGAGCAGTTCTCCGCACCAGGGTTTTCGTGCCATGGTTCAGGCACCAGGTGCTCCACAATCAGCCCAGCCAGCTAGAGGCGGGGTAGAGGTACTAGAGGTGGAGGTAGAGGTCATAGAGGTGGAGCTCAGACCGCCAGGGGTGGAGGTCAGCTAGCAGCAGATCGACCTAGGGATACGGTTCAGGGTGATGGGGCCCAGCCCCGTTGTTATGCTCTTCAGGCCAGGCCTGAGGCTGAGGCTTCAGATGCAGTCATCACAGGTACGGTTCTGGTTTGTGATCGAGATGCTTCGGTACTATTTGATCCAGGGTCTACGTATTCTTATGTTTCATCTTATTTCGCACCATGCTTGGTCATGCCTAGTTATGCATTGGGTGTTCCTGTATATATGTGTCTACACCGGTGGGGGACTCTATCGTAGTCGACCGAGTCCATTGTTCGTGTGTTGTAGTGATTGGGGGTCTTGAGACTCGTGTAGACTTGTTGTTCTTAGATATGGTTGAATTTGATATCATTCTGCGTATGGACTGGTTATCACCCTATCACGCTATCTTGGACTGCCATGCCAAGACTGTGACCTTAGCTTTGCCGAACATGCCTCATTTAGAGTGGAGAGGCACTCCAGGTTATTCTACCTGCAGCGTCATTTCGTACGTGAAGGCTCGACGTATGGTCGAGAAGGGGTGTCTGGCCTATTTGGCCTATGTTCGTGATTCCAGTGCTGAGGTTCCTCATATAGATTCTGTGCCTATTGTCCAGGAGTTTCCAGATGTTTTTCCTTCAGACCTGCCGGGTATGCCACCCGATAGGGACATTGATTTTTGTATTGATTTGGCTCCGGGTACCCAGCCCATTTCTATCCCGCCATATCGTATGGCCCCGCCGGAGCTGAAGGAGTTAAAGGACCAGTTGAAGGATTTGCTTGAGAAGGGTTTCATTAGACCCAGTGTCTCTCCTTGGGGTGCGCCGGTGTTATTTGTCAAGAAGAAGGATGGGTCAATGAGAATGTATATTGATTACCGACAATTAAACAAGGTAACGATTAAGAATAAGTATCCACTGCCGAGGATTGATGATTTGTTCGACCTGCTTCAGGGTGCCAGGGTATTCTCCAAGATCGACTTACGGTCTGGCTACCATCAGTTGAGGATTAGGGCATCCGATGTCCCTAAGACATCTTTTCGTACTCGGTATGGGCATTATGAGTTCTTGGTCATGTAATTTGAGTTGACCAATGCCCCAGCGGCGTTTATGGAGTTGATGAATCGAGTGTTCAGGCCATATTTGGACATGTTCGTGATAGTCTTTATTGATGATATTTTGGTGTACTCCCGCAGCCAGGAGGAGAACGAGTAGTACCTTACAGTGGTTCTTCAGACTCTGAGGGATAGTCAGCTATATGCCAAGTTCTCCAAGTGTGAGTTCTGGCTAAGTTCAGTTGCATTTCTGGGTCACGTTGTATCAGTAGAGGGTATTCAGGTGGACCCGAAGAAGATTGAGGCAGTCAAGAACTGGCCTAGACCCGCATCAGCTACAGAGATTCGGAGTTTCTTGGGGTTGGCGGGCTACTATCGTCGGTTTGTGGAGGGATTTTCATCTATTACAGCCCTGATGACCAGGTTGACCCAGAAGGGTGCCCAGTTCAGATGGTCAGACGAGTGTGAGGCGAGCTTTTAGAAGCTCAAGACAGCTCTGACTACGGCACCAGTGTTGGTTTTGCCCACAGGTTCAGGGCCCTATACCGTTTATTGTGATGCTTCCCGTATTGGGCTTGGATCAGTGTTGATGTAGGACGGTAAGGTCATTGCCTATGCTTCGAGACAGTTAAAGATACATGAGAAAAACTATCCGGTTCATGATTTGGAGTTGGCAGCCATAGTTCACGCCTTGAAGATTTGGAGGCACTATTTGTATGGCATGGCATGTGAGGTGTTCACTGACCACAAGAGTCTTCAGTACTTGTTCAAGTAAAAGGAGTTGAATTTGAGGCAGAGGAGGTGGTTGGAGTTATTGAAAGACTATGATGTCACCATTTTATATCATCCGGGGAAGGCCAATGTGGTGGCCGATGCTTTGAGTAGGAAGTCAGCC
>NW_017671618.1:106942-161677 GCF_001879085.1 Nicotiana attenuata
GAGATTTGGGAAGAAGGGCAAGCTTAGCCCTAGGTACATTGGTCTGCTTGAGATTCTTGATCGAGTGGGAGAGGTGGCTTATAGACTTGCATTGTCGCCTAGCTTATCAGTCGTGCATCCAGTTTTTCATGTATCCATGCTTCAGAGGTATCACGGCGATCCAGCCCACGTGTTAGACTTTAGCACTGTCCAGTTGGACAAGGATTTATCCTATGAGGAGGAGCCGGTAGCTATTCTAGACCGGCAGGTTCGTCAGTTGAGATCCAAGAGTTTTGCTTCTGTTCGTGTTCAGTGGAGACGTCAGCCTCCTGAGGCATCGACCTAGGAGTCCGAGTCTGATATGCGGAGCCGTTATTCCCTATCTTTTCCCCGACTCAGATACTTCTTTCTTTTGTCCGTTCGAGGACGAACGGTTGTTTTAGAGGTGGACAATCTGACGACCCAAAGGGTCATCACCTGTTTTCTTATTCATCCGTACTTCCTAGGCCTTGAAAACCTCATTTGGGGTTGCCTCGATTTGCGTCTGCAGTCCGGGCGCGTAGCCGGAAAACTTAAATATGAATTCTGTGTGAAAAATGCTAAATTTTGATATTAATATGAATATATTTGACTTCGGTCAACATTTTGGGTAAACGGATCCGGACCCGTGATTTGACGGTCCCGGAGGATCCGTAGAAAAATATGGGACTCGGGCGTATGCCCGGAATCGGATTCCGAGGTTCCAAGCCCGAGAAATGAATTGTTGAGGAAAATTGTTTTTCTGAAATTATTAAGGAAAATGGAAATGAAAATTGATTAAAAGACTGTGGTATCGGGCCCGTATTTTGGTTTCGGCGCCCGGTACAAGTCTTATATATGGTTTAAGCGCTTTCTGTGAAGTTTGGGTTAAATTGGACGTCGTTTGACGTGTTTCGGACTTAAAATGGAAAATTGATGTTTTATGAAAATTTGGAAGAAATCATGAGTTTTGAGGCTTGATCCGTTGTTTTTGATGTTATTTTGGCGATTTGATCGCACGAGTAAGTCCGTAGGATGTTTTTGAGGTTGTGTGTATATTTGGTTTGGAGCCCCGAGGGCTCGGGTGAGTTTTGGATAGGCCACGGACTCCATTTTTGGTCTTGGAAAATTGCTGGTGTGATCTGACCTGCAGGCTTCGCATTCGCAAATGCGAGCTGGCAAATGCGAAAAACCCTTCGCAAATGCGAAGGTGCCCACATTGCACAGGGATCGCAAATGCGATCATAGCATCGCAAATGCGAAAGCTGGGACTTTCGCAAATGCGACACTTTTGTTCGCAAATGCGAAGTCCCCAAATAAGCCAACGGTTCGCAAATGCGAACTTTTGTTCGCAATTCCCAAAGTAGCAGGTCGGGGTTCGCAATTGCGAACCCCAGTTCGCATTTCCCACATCTGCAACCTGCATATTTTATACTTAGTCGAATTTTAGACCATTTTTCACCCCACTTTCAAAACACAACTCCTTGGGTGATTTTTCTAGAACAAGCTTCATCCTAAATCATTTGTGAGTTGATTTTTACTCATTTCTTTCAATCTTTAACATCATTTAACATGTTTTCAAAATCAATGATTTTCATGGGTGAAATTGAGGGTTTTGGGTAGAACCTAGGTTTTTCGAAAATTGGGGATTTGGACCTCGATTTGAGGTCCGATTTCAAAACAAATTACCTATTTGAGTTCGTGGGGGAATGGGTAACCGGGTTTTGGTTCGAACCTCGGGTTTTGACCACGTGGGCCCGGGGTGATTTTGGAATTTTTGGGAAAAACCTTGGGAAATTCATTTTTATGCATTCAAATTGATTCATTTAGTGTTTATTAATGTAATTAAGTAATTTGTGGCTAGATTCGAGCGGATTGGAGGTGGAATTTCGGGGTAAAGCCATAGTTGAGGCTTGAGTTGAGTTCAAGGCATCGAGGTAAGTGTTTGGTTTAACCCTAGCTTGAGGGAATATGAGTTGAGTCTTATTTGTAACTTGCTAATTGTCGAGTACGATGTATAGGCATGGTGACGATTATCTATACATTGGTGTCTAGCATGACTGTGAGTCCTTATTTGCGAATAGTTTGGTTGTTGTTATGCCTTCCATGCTTAAATGATGACTTCTATATGTTGTAAAGACCTTGTGAAAGAAATTGTGATCTTGAAACTTCGTGTAGCATTGGCTCGGGTTGAAATACAGATTGTGAAGGTATGTGAGATAAGTAATTCTTTGGAGCATTGGCTCAAGTGGTAATGTGAACTATGAGATGAAAGTGAAAGAAGGAAAAGAGTTAATGATTTATCCCCTTGCCGGGACGTTGTTGGTTATTGATATTGTACCCTTGCCGGGTTTTTAATTGTTGTTTGTGTTCCCTTGCCGAGATTTTCGTTATCGTTTACTTATTCCCTTGCCCTTGTTTGTGATTGTTGATTGGGTGAGGAAGAGTGATAAAAGCACGAAGGGTGATGCCGTGCACTGTTTGTTTATGGTAAGGAAAGAGTGTAAAGCACGAAGGGTGATGTCGTGCATTGTTTGCTTATTATGAGAAAGAGTGTTAAAGCACGAATGGTGATGTTGTGCCGCACGATGTACCATTCCGTGCCGATTCTATTGATATATGTGAGGAATGAGAGTAAAAGCACGAAGGGTGATGCCGTGCACATGACATTGCTTGGTGAGGACGAGAGTAAAAGCACGAAGGGTGCTGCCGTGCACTGGTTGAATTCTGTTTCATTACCTATTATTGAGTTGTGATGTGTTCCTTTATTACAGGACGACTCTTATTTGGAAATTGTTATACTCCCCACTGCATGCTTCCCCTCCCATATTGTTTATCTGTTTTGTATTTCGATTCCGCTGTATATATATATATATATGAAATTGCACAGGTTTATGTGGTAGTCTGCTCTAGCCTCGTCACTACTTCACCGGGGTTAGGCTAGACACTTACCAGCACATGGGGTCGGTTGTGCTGATGCTACACTATGTGCATTTTTTTGCACAGGTCTAGGTTTCGAGCAGCAGCAGCAGCATTAGCACGGGAGCAGGCTTTCAGTATCGTGAGACCCGAGGTAGCCTTGCAGGCGTCCACAGGCCCGACGTCTCTCTCTTATTTTCTCTTTTAGACTGTTGCCTCTTTGTATTCGAGAGAAACAGCTTATGTTTTCTTTCAGACCCTTGTATTTAGAAATTCTTAGCAATTCGTGAGTATGATGACACCAATCTTGGGTAGAGGCTTATATTGACTACTCCGTGTTTTATTCAGTTCTATAATTAAGACTTCCGCTATTATCTAACTTCGTTATTTCATATTGTTGCCATAAATTGTTAAAAAGATTTGTTTATTAATGGTAAGGTAATTAAATTGGCTTGCCTAGCTACTATGAGTAGGCGCCATCACGACTCCCGAGGGTGGGAAATCCGGGTCGTGACAAAAATCACCAAAACTCATTGAATTCAAGCCTAAGGTTCTAAATTCTTCCGCATTCCGCTTTTGATCAAAAAGTATACCAAACCACGCCCGAATGACCTGAAATTTTGCACACACATCCCAAATGACATAACGAAGCTACTGTAACTTCTGGAATTCTATTCCGACCGCTATATCATAATCTCACCTAACGACAGGAAACCGCCAAAATCTCAATTTTGCCAATTCAAGCCTAAACCTTCCACGGTCCTCCAAAATGCATTCTGATCATGCTCCTAAGTCCAAATCACCTAACGGAGCTAACCAAATCATAAAAATTCTGATCCGAGCTCATATACCAACAAGTCAAAACTTGGTCAAACCTTTCAAATTTCAAGTTTCAAACTGAGAAATGTTCTTCCAAGTTCATTTCGATTACCCTGAAAACCAAAACCAATGATTTACATAAGTCATAAAATGCATAATACGGGGCTAGACATGCCCTAGAACTGGCGAGCGAAGTACAAAAGCTCAAAACGACCGGTCGGGTCGTTACAAGTGCAGAGTGTAGCATCAGTACAACCGACTCCATGTACTGAGTAAGTTTCGAGCCTAACCTCGACGAAGTAGTGACGAGGCTAGGACACGACAATCATATATACCTGTGCAGATAAATCATATACAAACAGAAACATAATAACAGAAATCAACAGAATAAGGTGGGAAGGGGACATGCTGTGGGGAATATCAGATTTTAACAATAAACCAATAAGGAAGCATAATGAACATCATGTCTAAATCAACAAGAATAATGAAACGGTAACATGTGCACGGCATCACCCTTCGTGCTTTTACTCTCGTCCTCACCATATGAATCAACAGAAACGGCACGGCATCACCCTTCGTGCATTACCTCTCATAATCATGGCACGACCTCACAATATCGGCACGGCATCACCCTTTGTGCATTAACTCTCAATCATGGCACAACATCACCCTTCATGCATTATTCCTCACAATATCGGCACGACATCACCCTTCGTGCATTACACTAACTCACAATATCATGCACGACATCACCCTTCGTGCTTTACACTCTTCCTCACCCAAACAATAGAAAATAATATGTCCCGGCAAGGGAATCAACAGTATCAACAATAACATCCCGGTAAGGGAATCAACAATATTAACAATAACATCCCGGCAAGGGATTCAACTATAACCAATCTCGTTTTCATCAATTACTTAACAAAATGAAACTCAACTTGAGCCAATACTCAAAAATAATCAATTACCAGGAAACTTTCATAGGCTTTGTTCCACATTAATGATCATCAATTTGAGCAAGATCGATACATAATAAAACCACAAACATCACGATATAAGACTCACGGGAACGATTGACACCAACGTATAGATACTCGTCACCACACCTATACGTCATACTCATACTAACAAATAGCAAATAAGACCACAACTCCTATTCCCTCAAGCTAAGGTTAAGCCAAACACTTGCCTCGATTCCACGGACAAGATTAAGCCTCAACTACCGCTTTACCTCTCGATTCCACTTCCAATTCGCGTGTATCTAATCATAATTTACTAATAACATCAATAAATGCTAAATAAACCAAATCTAATGCATGAAAATAGATTTCCCAATGATTTTCCCAAAAAGTCAAAACCCGACCCCGGGCCCGCTTGGTCAAAACCCGAAGTTCGAGTCAAAACCCGATCATCCATTCACTCACGAACTCAAATATGCAATTAGTTTTTAAATCGGACCTCAAATTGAGGTCCAATCCCCAGAATTTAAAAATCCTAACTTCTACCCAAAAACACCCAATTTCCCATGAAAAACCCTAGATTTTGAAGTGAAATCATGTAAAAGATGTTATAGATTGAAGAAAATAAGTTAGAAATTGTTTACCTATGAGTTAGAGAAGAACTTGCTCTTGAAAAATTGCCCTTACGAGTTTAGGTTTTAAAAAAGTTGTAAAATGAAGAAGAATCCCGCCAAAATCCCACTTAACAGGTCTCAGATGTCGCAATTGCGACCAGGCGTTCGCAATTGCGAACCCTTTGAAATCCTGTCATCTTCGCATTTGCGAAGGAACAGTCGCATTTGCGATGAAGGGAGTTCGCATTTCCCAGCCCTGAGGTCGCAATTGTGATTAGGGCCTGCCCAGGCTTGGTTCGCAATTGCGACACTTTGGTCGCATTTCCCAAGCCTGATCTCGCAATTGCGAGATCAGAGGCCTGGGCAAAATTACCAGATGCCAGCTAAAATTTTCATAAGTCCAATTTACTCCGTGGCCTATCCAAAACTTACCCGAGCCCTCGGGCTCCAAACCAAACATGACGCAAGTCTAAAAATATCATACGGACTTGCCCGTGCGATCAAATCATCAAAACAACATCAACAACTATGAATTCAACCTCAAATTCATGAAATTCCTTAAGAACATTGAACTTTCCATTTTCTCAACTAAAGGTCCGATTTATACCAAATCAACTCCGTTTCTTACCAAATTTCACAGATTCGACTTATTTATTATTTTAAACCTATACCGGGCTCCGAAACCAACATACCGGCCCGATACCATCAAGAACACGCATCATTTCATTTCAAAAAGCCTTTATATTTTCCAGCAAACAATTTTCTTTAAAAATTCTTTTCTCGGGCTAGGGACCTCGGAATTCGATTCCAGGCATACGCCCAAGTCCCATATTTTACTACGGACCCTACGGGACCGTCCGATCATGGGTCCGGGTCCGTTTACCAAGAATGTTGATCAAGGTCAACTTTAATCAATTTAAAAGGCCAAATTCATTATTTTTCTTAAAATTCACATAAAAGCTTTCCGAAAACGCGTCCGGTTTGCGCACGCAAATCGAGGTGAGACAAAAGAGGTTTTTAAGGCCTCGGAACACAGTTTTGACTTCTAAAATAAGAGATGACCTTTAGGATCATCACATTTGAGCTATTTGGCTAAGACAGAGAAGTACTTTTGGCCAGCAGCAGAAGCAGTTTTTCTGCTTTTTGGAAGAAGCAGAAAATTTTAACTTCTTCCGAGTAGTAGAAGCAGAAAATTAATTTATTCAAGACAAAACTATCCTCACCATAAATTTATATTTTTCAATTATCCCTTACTAATTTAAGCTTTTTTTTCTTTTTTGTTTCTAGTTTCAACCATTCTTTTGAAATTATATATATATATATAGTAACTTTCCAAATTCTCTTTTGACTTTTCTTATTTTTGATTTTTTCTTTGTGTAATGTCTTGTAACTTTTCAAATTATCTTCTTTTTTTTCACACTAAGGTAAATTATCTACATCCTTTTAGATTATCAATTCTTTTCCTACAAATAATTATTTATGATTTCTTCTGTTATAGGCTATTAATTTCGAATCTTTAAAACAGTTATCAAATCTAATTTGTGAAAATTACCTACAAATATGTAGTAAATTTACAATTGCATCGCATAATCTATATTTCATTAAAGAAGAAGAAAAAGCCTCCACATTAAGCTAAGTGATAGTCTCAAAATTGGTCACTTGGGAATTTAGGACAAAGTTAGTTAGGTTAGGTAGTAATTAGTTTTTTTTTTAATTTAAAGTTTAAAAATAAATAAATTTTGCATTATATGTTATTAATAATTAGTTACTCTTTTTGAATTTGAATTTAAACATACCTAACAATATATTTTTTTATGAAATTAATAATTTTTTATATATTTAAAATTATTTTTATTTTACGCTCAATGCCATCTTTCAAGTTTGACACTCAGAATCATCTTGTTATAATTACCATGGCTATACATAATTTTATCCGATGACATTCTTCTACCTATAAGGAATTCAACTATTATGTTAATGAAGACATTACTGTAGAGATTGAGTGTCACGACCCAATTCTATTATAGGCCGTGATGGCGCCCAGCACCGCTGCTAGGCAAGCAAACAGTGAACAATCTTGTGATTTTCCTTGTTGATAGTTTTTCCAAGTAAATAACTTTCCTTAATTTAAAATATTTAATAAATGAAAAGTTTAAAATAATTAAAATGAAAGCAGTTGAGTTCAATCATAACCATAGAAATAAAATCAAAACCACAAGTCTACTAGTGTGTGCCAAGACCTGGTGTCTCAAGTTTATGGGCTACTGGTAGAATATACAAAAGATTACTACTATACTATCTGAAATGAAATAGACAGAATAATAAACAAAAGAAAGACTCCGACTATTGCAGAATGGCTCGGAAGCCAGCTCAGAGTGTAGTCTTGTAACCGGGATCAAGTATGCCCGCCGGACTAATATCCATTTGCACCTGCCTCAGATCCTGCACATTTAAGTGCAGAAGTGTAGCGTGAGTGCATAAACAACATGTACCCAGTAAGTATCCAGTCTACCCTCGAAGAAGTAGTGACGAGGGGTCGACTTTGACACTTACTATGGGCTAACAATAATATGTCAAAATTATAATTAAGCATGGATTACATGAATAATACTGAAAACTCAATAACGGGAAATAGTAAATAATCCTTTCACAAATATTAAGGCCCGAATTAATTTTTCATCGTTTAACAATTTATATCACAAGCCAAAGAAGCAATATCAATTATAATTGGTTCCAAAGATTTATCATGCACAAATTATGCCGAGGTACGGTCCGATCCAATATAAGAATATTTAAATCGTGCACTAGCGAGGGTCGAACGGCATGAACCATAGATGCATCTATCTGCTACCGAGGCATTCGGCCTGCTCCACAATTAGAAAATACTTCAAAGAAACACAAATTCTCAATAACAGTCAAGTGTCTCATTCACAACTTCAAGTGAGTGAAATTTATTCCTTTACAATTCTTTTATCAAATTTCAATATGACTTAAGCAATTAAGTTATCAAGTAGGGGCAAACATTGCAAGAATAACATGATATGGGTCCTAGACTACTCGGGCAATAGCATAATTAGTTGGTACATACGGGCTCTCATTACCTCGTGCGTACGTAGCCCCCACAAGTAGGAGCACATATTATCCAATTCACCTATGGGGGGGGGGGGGTAATTCCCTCTTACAAGGTTAGAAAAAGGACTTACCTTATCTCAAAGCCTACCATCCGGTCCAAGGTTGTGCTCAAACCCTCAATTCAGTGCCAACCGACTCGAAACTAGTCAAATATTATATAAAATAATCAATACATGTTCAAAAGATCATATCCTAACTATTAAAGTTATTTCTCAAGCCTATTTGAAGAATCCTTAAAATTCACCCCTGGGCCCACGTGCACGAATTCCGGAAATTTTTAAAGAAAGTTGCTACCCATAACCTCATTATAACGACCCGACCGGTCGTTTTGAGCCCTAGCATGTCATTCGGAGGTTTGAGGCCATAAGTAGCTTCACTTCGAGTATTATGACTTGTACGCATGGTCGGAATTGTATTTCAGGAAGTTCGGAGTTGATTTGGAAAGAAAATTCTCATTTCGGAAGCTTTAAGTTGGAGGAATTGACTAAGGTTGGATTTTTGAGTAAACGACCTCGAAATCGGGATTTGAAGGTTCCAGCTGGTTTATATGATGATTTCAGACTTGGGCGTATGTTCGGATCAGGTTTTGGATGACCTGGGAGCGTTTCGGTGCCTATTGTGGAAGTTAGCTTTTTGGAAGAATTTAATAAATTTGGGTTAAAGTGCATTTCAATGTTATAATGTCCTTTTGGGGTTCAGAGTCTGAGAATAGCTCCATATGGTGATTCTGGTATTGGGAGCGCGTCTGGAAGTGATTTTGGAGGTCCGTAGGTCATTTTGGGGTCAATTGGCGAAAGTTAGAAATTTGAAGGTTTTTGAGAAGTTTAACTGGGAGAAGACTTTTTGATATAGGGGTCGAAACGACTTTGGAAGTTGGAGTAGGTCCGTAATGTCGAATGTGACTTGTGTGCAAAATTTGAGGTCAATCGGACATGATTGATAGGTTTCGACATCGAATGTAGAAGTTTGAAGTTCTGAAGTTTATTAAGCTGGAATTGGGGTGCGATTCATGGTTTTGACGTTGTTTGATGTGATTTTAGGCCTCGAGCAAGTTCGTATCATGTTTTGGAACGTGTTGGTATATATGTTTGAGGTCTCGAGGGCCTTGGGTGGATTTTTGATGGTTAACGAATAAACTTTTGGACTAATGAAATGAAGAGGCAACTGGTATCTGGTGTAACCGCACCTGCGAGGTTTTGGCCGTAGGTGCGAAGCCGTAGAAGCGGCTAGAGGATCGCAGAAGCGGTTCTGGCTGGGGAAGGCTGGGACCGCAGATGCGGTTGAGTTCTGCAAAAGCTATCGAGTTTGGCAGAAGAGGGACCGCACCTGCGCACGTGGGGTCGCAGAAGTGAAGGCGCAGAAGCGCCGTTGGGGCCGCAGATGCGGAATCGAGGGGCCTGAAGGAGGACCGAAGAAGCGGTATTTTGGGATGCACCTGCAGAACCGCAAAAGCGGTCAAATGTTCGTAGGTGCGGTATTTCGTTGGGTAGTGAGGGTTTTATAAAAAACGGGACTTGGCCCATTTCCTCCCATTTTCACTTGGTTTTGGGCGATTTTAGAGAGCTTCAAGGGGATATTTTCATCAAGCAACTCAAAGTAAGTGATTCAAACGTTTTTGCAAGTTAATACTTGGATTATAAATGGACTTAGACATGAAAATTTGTAGAAATTTGGGATTTTGAAGAAAAACCTATAAATTGGTATTTTTGGATTTTGACCATGAAATTGGATATGGAATTTGGAATAAGTTATATATTTGAGTTCGTGATATTATGAGTAATGTTTATCTTCGAAATTTTTTGGAATCCGGGCACGTGGGCCTGAGGATGGTTTTATCGACTTTTCGAGCGGAGTTGGAAAACTGTAAATTGGATTATGATGAGTATTAGAGTATATATTTATGGATTTGCACATTTATTGACTAGTTAAGGAGCATTGGACATCGGTTTGAGTTGTTGGAAAGGCTCGGGAGCCGGCTATGGAACTTTGGAGCGAGGTAAGTCTCTTTTCTAACCTTGTAAGAGGGAATTAATCTCATAGGTTATTTGATTTAATATGTGCCTCTATTTGTGGGGGCTATGTATGCACGAGGAGACGAGAGCCTGTGCGTAGCTACTAATTATGCCTATGTTTGGGTAGTTTTAGGTTTATACCATGCCTTGTTGATTTCATTATTTGATTACGTTTATTAATTTGCTTTAGAAAAGGATTGAGAGTGAGTATGCTATTAATTGCCTTGAAAAGAGTTGAAATTGAGAATTTTGAGATTTTAAAAGCTTTCATTTGAATTTTGTATTTTTGAAAATGTTTAAGGAATATTATAGTAATTTGAGAAATCTATGTTCAACCGCGTCACAAATATATCCCGCGAGCGGGGTAAGTTTCCACTACTCTCATGGGAGCGAGCCGTTCGCCTCGACAGGTTAATAGATGCATCTATGGTTCTTGCCCTTCGACCCTTGGTAGTGCATATTTTATATTTATATGTTGGATCAGGACGGACGACCTCGGCATGACTTGCGCATGATTGAATTGTTTGTCACGACCCAATTTCCAAACCCGGTCATGATGGCGCCTCTCATGAAGACAAGGCCAGCCAACTAACCCAAATCATCTCTTAAATATTTATTAAACATAAACGAATAGGTGAATATAGCTTAACGACAATAATAACCAGTATGTACAACCCAACACAACCCGACCGGGGTGTCACAAGTCACGAGCATCTAAAGAAAACCTTAACACAACTACAGGCCAATAAATATATACAAGTAAAGTTTCTGGGAAACAAAAGACAACATCCGGTGCCGCGAACGCTGGCGGTCACCTTGCTCAGCTACAATAATAATACCTTCAATCCGCTAATAACCCGCTACCGGGTGAACGATACCAGCAACTGCACGCGAGGTGCAGGGAGTAAAGTGAGTACTTCCAACTCAGTGAGTAATAGAAGTAAATAATAACTGAGCAGCAAAAAATCACGTAAAGCAACCAACGGGCCGTACAGAAGCCGGGTACAATTTCCGAGAAAACAGTGAAATCAGAGAAACTCCTTAGAAATGTTTCGGCTCAGTCCAAATCTCTTTCGAAAATGGTCCTTTCAATAATTACACTGTTCAAAATAGTTAGTGCTGATTAACACAGAAAATCCGCCCCTCGGAGACAAATATCACAGCATAGCAGGTAATAATACAAATAGCTATGCAAGATGAACACATAAAAGTTCGCCCCTCGGGCACGAATTTCGTTACTAGTCAGTCATTGTTACCTAACCGGTCAGCCATTGTTACCTGACCCAACGCATGTTTCAGTGCCATTGTTACCACTGGTCAGCCATTGTTACCTGACTGGTCAGCCATTGTTACTTGACCAAAACACGAATGACAGTGTCATTGTTACCACTATCCAATTCTAAATGGGTACCCGCGCTCACTGTGGGTGTGCAGACTCCGGAGGGGCTCCTACAGCCCAAGCACTATATCAACATAAGGCCTGAAAGCCTGTACATATCAACATGAGGCCTGAAAGCCTCCTCACAATACACTCGAGGCCTGAAAGCCTCCTCACATCACTCAGCATATCCTCACATATAGCCCTCGGCCTCAGTCAGTCCAAAAATAATCATAAGCCCCTCGGGCATCAGTAAAGAAACAATAATGCTCAGCTCAAACAGTAGTTCAAATATCAGTTAAAACTCGAGGTTGAGTGAAAATATAGCTGAGTTCATGAAACAGTGTAATGACAATGGACTGAGTTCAAATAATATTTCAAATAGTGAGGAAAACAGTAATGATAGCTCATAGAGAGTTCAAACAGTCAGCAATAAGCCCCAAATATGGCAATAAGCACAAGTCCTAGTGAAAAACAACAAGTCATAGCGAAATACGCGGTAAAATCAACAACCGGGACGGACCAAGTCACTATCCCCAACGGTGCTCTACCCCACGCTCTCTGTCTGGCGTGCAAGTCACCTCAATATAGCACTATGGGTGCAAATCCGGGGTTTCAAACCCTCAGGATATCATTTACAATCATTACTCACCTCGAACCGGCGAAATCTCTAGCCCGCGACGCCTTTGCCCCTCGAATCGGCCTCCACGCGCGTCGAATCTAACCAAAATCAGAGCGAATACATTACAATATGCCCAGGGAATAATACCCAATCGAAAACAACCAAGAAATAACAGAAATCTCGAAACTAGCAAAACCCGAGCCCCGGGCCCGCTTCTCAAAAAATTACAAAACTCACATTACCGGATTCCTCGTCTCGCCACGAGTCCATACATACCAAGAACTCCCAAATCCGAGCTCAAATGACCTATCAAATCCCAATTTGGAATATCAAAAACTCAAGCCCTAGTTTTACCCCTTTTTAATGAATTTCAACCAATTTCCATGTTACATCTATCATAACCTCATGTATTTAAGTCAGGGGACTTACCTCCAATCGATTCCCAGTCAAAACTCCCTTAAATTCTCGCAAAAGCTCCCAAGGTCGCCCAACAATGGTGGAAATTATCCCAAGCTCGCGGATGAAATATTAAATAAAAACCCTTCTGAACAGTCCAGTTTTCGCTTCTGCGGTCCCGCTTTCGCTTATGCGGGACCGCTACTACGGCCAAATTTCCGCTTTAGCGGTCTTCATTAAACTTCCAAAAACCCGCTTCTGCGGTTCTACTTTCGCACCAGCGGTACCGCTTCTGCGGTCCGCTCTTTCGCTTATGCGGATCCTGCCTTCCATCTCCTCGCCGCTTCTGCGATCACAGCTCCGCTTAAGCGGCTCCGCTTCTGTGGTCCATGACCCGCAAAAGCGAGAATACCAGAAACAGCATGCCTTCAGCTGTATGAAATTCCAAAAACTCCCCGTTAGCCATCCGAAATCATCCCGAGGCCCTCGGGACCTCGACCAAAGGCACCAACATAACCCAAAACATCATGCGAACTTGTTCCAATCATCACAACACACAAAACAACACTAAAATCATCAATTCACATCGACTTCAAGCCTAAGTTCTTCAAAAACTTCCGGAATGCGCTTTCGATCAAAAACCCAACCAATGACGTCAGAATGACCTGAAAATTTGCAGACATATCCAAAATCACCTAACGAAGCTACTGCAACTCTCGGAATTCCATTCTGACTCTCGGATCCGGAATTCGCCAAAATACTAACTCCGCCAATTCAAGCCTAGTTCTACACCGGACCTCCAAAATCAATTCCGATCACACTCCTAAGTCACAAATCACTTCCCAAAGCTAACCGAATCACCGGAAATCATATCCGAACCTTCTAATTCGTAAGTCAACGTCCGGTTGACTTTTCCAAAACAAGCCTTCCTTAAAGAGACTAAGTGTCTCATTTCTTATCAAAATCAATCCAAATCAACTCTCACACACCACATACCGATAACGAAACATGAAGATGAAATAAACGGGGAAAATGGAGCAGTAACACATGAGATGACGGGTCGGGTCGTCACATTGTTTGCCTTCAAATTTATAATAATTGAAATTGCCTCATTGGCCTGAGATATAAATTGTTAAATGATGAAAAATAAATTTGGAAATTTCTCATTTATAAAAAAACTGTTTACTTACTTCATGATAATGAGTTTACAGTCGTTCTATAAAATCCATGCTTAATTATATCATTGGTATTTTATTTGTAGCCCATAGTAAGTGTCAGAGCCGATCCCTCGTCACTACTTCTTTGAGGTTAGACTGGATGCTTACTAGGTACGCGTTGATTTACGTACTCATACTGCACTTGCTGCATATTTTATTGTGCAGGCACATATATGTTTAGTGGCCTTGTGGGCACAGAGACGTGGTTAATACGGGACTTAGGTGAGCTGCATTCCATGTTATGATCCGCAGTCAGCAGAGTCTCCTTCAGAGTTATTTTTATCTTTGTTGTCTAATTTATACTCCAGAAAGATGTTATGCACTTGTGGCACCAGGTTTTGGGATGATTATGGGTTGTTCAGCATTGAAATGGTTAAATTATTACTATTCACTCTATAAATTCTATCTTTTACTATTTAATTGAAGAAAATTATGATTTCAAAAATACTAAAATAAGAACCAAATTAAGTAATTATTGTTGGCTTGCCTAACAGCGATGTCCGGAGCCATCACGGCCTTTAATGGATTTTGGGTTGTGACAGCATGGTATCAGAGCACTAGGTTCACTTTTGTCTCACAAGTCATGAGAGAGTCTAGTAGAGTCTTGCCGATCGGTACGGAGACGTCTGTACTTATCTTCGAGAGGCTACAGGGCTGTTAGGAACACTTCCCTTCTTGATTCCTCATCGTGCGATTTGATTCCTTTGAGGCTTACGCCTTTGTCTCTTTCCTATTCAATCTTATGCGACGTGAAGTGCTTGCTATGAATCGAGAATTAAGGAATTGTAATGGTACTACAGATGTGGTGCATGATGTTTCTCCCTACGTATTTGATTGGGCTATTGTCGTCGCCTTGCGGAACTCCGTTCTGTCGTTTCAGCTCAGTATCAGTACTACCCAAGGTTTCGAGATTTGGCATTGATTGTTATGACGATTCGTGCGTTGCTATCATATAGTGTTTGTGTAATGGTAGGATTCTTGTCTATGTGTCGAAGCAGTGAATGACTTGGGAGGAGGTTTACTTAGTGCATGATTCAGCGATTCAATATTTTATTTCTGGCGGATAAAAGGAAATCGGACTACGAATGCTCAAATTTAGGTTGATGGAGTAACGAGACTTGGTATTTTCGAGCGTGGTAGAATGTTCATCAGTAATGTGGTGTTGTCGCCCTTGATTGAATGTGTTAAGTTCGCCGGTGTTATGGTCTTCGTCAAATCTCCCTTGGGATAGGGTAGTGTGAAATAGTGACGGAGAAGCGGCTATCGGAGATTGCAGTGTGCGGTGGTTCAGGATTGAATCGGTGTTCCTGGTTTTGATGGTTCGAGAAACACGATCTTCGAAGGGGTTTAAAGTTGGTAGCGGTCTATTGGTTCAAATGCTATAGAGATGGATTTTGACTTAAGGCAACAACTGGGCAACGAAGGATGAGGAAGGACATGTGGAAGGTGTCTTGTGTGGATAAACTTCTAGAGGGCCAAGAGTGAGAAATATGAGTCGAATAGTTGCTTATATGAGTGAGTTTGACTAAAGTGGGAGAGTGGCAGAGTAGCATATGGGTCCTATGGTAGGATGACTACACACCTTGAGAAAAGTTTTGAGTGACTTGGGATTCATGGTGGACAATGACTAGGTCAACGGACTTAATTTGGAATATTGGCTATTATACGGCGGGAGATTGGATATGACAAAAAGGAGTTGCTTTATATGAAGAAGGATACAACATGACTTTGGATTGGAATGTATTGTCGCACCTTTAGTTGATGTCCGTGAGGAGTGAACAGACGTGCACAGCTGGTGAATGAGCACAAGATCGGGATGGGTTACTGATTTTGTAGTAATTGTACCCAGTGCAGCGATGTTGGAAGATGTCAGCATGTAATTTCCACATGTGGGTTATCTCCTGTGAGCAGGTTAGCGGTTGCGTGGTTGACGAAGCTTCTTCGAAGAATTCTACTAGCTATCCGGTAAGAGGTCAAATATGTAAATGTTGTTAGTGATTCAGAGTGTTCATGAAATGCTAATAAAAGGATTTCGAGGAATTTGGCGGGTTGATTGTTCAAGACCATGTCAATGGGGGATAAGGAATCTCGGTGGATTCCAGAGTTATATAATAGGTGGCTTCAAGCTGAGTGGAAGAGCCCCACCGCTTACGATTGGATTGTATGGTTATCTACTTGTGAGGTTTCTGGTTATCAGCATATTGGTGGGTCATTACAACTAAGGAAAGAGAATATCAGTGGTGATTTGAGAAAAGGACTTGAAGAATGTGTGCTATAATTGGCCTTATCAATTTATGTTCAGGCTTTGGGAAGACTCAAGATTTATGCTTCGTGTAGAGGTGATTTACAAGAAAGGTGATTCAGCCGGACATTTCTTTAAGAAGGGTGTTCATGTGCTAGCAGAGCCATGGAGTTGATTATATTCGGGACCAAGTCAGAATGGGTGACTCTCAACAACGGTCCTAGTGGATTCAAAAGTTAAAGTGTGGTGCCGAAGGACTTCGAGTCCGTAGTATGGTTGAGCATCGAGCTTTTGCAACGGATTATGAAAAGGGGCTTGGAGTATTCTGTGTTATCTTCAGTCTGCAGTGTAACATGAGAAGAATGGGACAAAATAACTTTGAATTCATAGAGGAATTATCAGAATGGGTGTACGACTTGAAGATGCGAGTGTGCGCACAAGGAGGGTATGAGATGATTCGTGGGTTTTAAGACAACGTGGTCCCGTGAAATAAGGTTACTCAGGATGAGTGTAGATTTGGGTTCGTTATGTTTTGAATAGAGCTATTATTATTCCTAAGGCAAGTCCGGAGTAAATTAGAGGATGTCAGATCGGTTAGCAATGGTTGAATAGGCATGATGGTGGCAATGATCAGTTCCTTCAGCGTATTAAGTTATGCACGTGAGTGTGGGGGTACGTGCGAGGCTTGACGGCCGCCGTAATCGATTTTATTTGGAGGTAGTATTATGGCCTGTTATGTGTAGGTGGATCCTGGAAGATTTATGGCGGTCTTGGTGGTTTAGACCACTACTTGGGGTTGTATTTTCTGCGGTTATAAAATTTTAGTCGTTTGTCGCAATAGTTCTCCTGAAATGAGTAATTGAAAGGCTTCTATATGATGTAGGGTTTATTCTATTAGTGGATTAGGAGCTGATGAAATTCTTATACTCTCACGTATTGGTATGTTAGGTGCAGTGAACAACATGGGAATTTGGAGTAAGGATTAGGTCGTGGTTCGGTGTTGACAAGAATATCACGAGCTCGGATGAGCAGAAAAGGATTCAGATGTTTAGAGTAATTTGGTATTATCTTCAGCGTCACCTGAGGTCGGTGTCATGTGTAAGAGGCTTTATATACTGATTTGCGGATCCTTGATTTGCTTTACAACATTAGTATGGCCGGTGGTATGGATGTACGGACTTGTTACTTGGTTTGTGAGGTCATGGGTGCGTATCCCACGGGAAGATTGTATAAGTGTGACATGTAGTCACTTAATTGATTAAAGATTGAAACCAAGTATGGAGATTGTGGTACTATTGCTAATATGAGAATTTATGCTTGAAGGGCGCTCAACTCATTTGGTTATGGACTGCGGAAGTTTGTTCCGGATTTGACGGTTGTTCTTGTGTGTCATGGGGAAAAGGGTTATTGTGGATCCTTGAAAGGTTATTAGCCCAATGCTGTACAATCAGAATTGGCTTGAGGTTCGTGGATGGATCTAAATAGAATGTGGGCTCTATATCAGGCCGGATGTGCTCATTTCAGCATAGCGTTGTTTATAGAGGAATCTTCGGGCCTTGGATGTTATTTCTATAGTTAGCCATTTTGTGTAATATCTATTGTGCCATATGGGTTATGAGGCGGTTTGATTATTCGCACTCGTATTGAGATCCTGTGTAGTTTGTGGTGTTGTGAGGGTAGGATGGCTCTCAAAATGCAGGTCATTTGTTGCACCTTAGTTGTGCTTGAATTTCATTGCGTATGGCGCTATCCGCCTCCCCAGGAATTGTATTATGCCCTTCGCGTGCTTGTGGTTGATATTCGGGTATTTCGCAAGTATGAGCATTTTAGCTCGGTAAGTATTTCCTTTATAGATTATTATGTGTGGATCAGGTGGAACACCGCCACGGGTAAATTGTTTGGATTGGGTGGCACGCTGCCACGAGTATCATGGTTGGATCGGGTTGCACGCTGCAATGGTATCATGTGTGGATCGGATTGCACGCCGCAACAGTGTGATGTTGAGTACAGTTCCCCATATCTATTCTTGTGTGTTTTGCTTCCCATTTTCTGAGGAAGGTTCATAACATCTTTTCGGTTGTTTAATTAGTTACTTGGGTTGAGTAGTTCTTTCCAGAGTTCATTTCTTTATGTATCACATTCGAGTTGGTAGCCTGTTGGCACATTATGGCATCATATGAGACTTTTGGTAGTGTCTGAGGTGGCTTATTGCCTGATCAGCTTATACTGGGTCAGACGAGATCATTGGACCCGGGATCAGTGCGATCAGATTTATATAAGGCACATTAAAGAGTAAATATCGATATTCAGTCCAGCATGAAGTAATGGGTCTTGTCGGGAGGAGAGACTTCATGAATTGTGATTCGGCAGTTGGTTATGAATTTTTACACATCTCTTCCGTCGTGGCGGTATTACAAGAGTTGGAACAGGACTTATATGTCTCATGAGGTGTGTTGTGGGCATCGGATTCATGGAATTTCGGCTATTATTATCAGAGGATGTTATTATGGTCATGTGAATTATGCGGTGCATCGTGTGAATTCAGCTAAGGTATACAATCATGTTTTGGTACATTGTGTAGTTACTAATACGGTGTTTATGTGTTGAAAGAAGGCTCGGTAAAAAGTTTCGGATGTTGGAATTCGGATCTAAGGCTTATTTGACTAAATAAAAGGGAGAGTCTTCAGATTTACTCGAGCTAATGTGCTCAACTGGGTTGCGGTAGCACGGGTAGGTGCACGAGGTGTTAAATAGTGATGTCAGACAACCCCAAAGCAGTTCTTGGCACGTTCGATGACGAACATATGTTTAAGTGAAGAGAATGTAACGACTCGACCGATCTTTTTGAGCCCTAGCGCGACATTCGGCGGTTTGAGGCCATGAGTAGCTTCACTTCGGGTATTATGACTTGTACGCGTGGTCGGTATTGAATTCCGGGAAGTTCGGAGTTGATTTGGAAAGAAAACGCTCATTTTAGAAGCTTTAAGTTGGAAGAATTGACTAAGGTTGGATTTTTGAGTAAACGACCTCGGAATTGGGATTTGAAGGATCCAGGAGGTTCGTATGATGATTTCGGACTTAGGCGTATGTTTGGATCGGGTTTTGGATGACCCGGGAGCGTTTCGGCGCCTATTGTGGAAGTTAGCATTTTTGAAGAATTTAATAAATTTGGGTTGAAGTGCATTTCAATGTTATCGATATCCGTTTGGGATAGCGAGTTTGAGAATAGCTTCGTATGGTGATTCTGGCATTGGGAGCGCATCCGGAAGTGGATTTGGAGGTCCATAGGTCATTTTGGGGTCAATTGGTGAAAGTTAGAACTTTGAAGGTTTTGAGAAGTTTAACCGGGAGTGGACATTTTGATATCGAGGTCGGATTTTGAATCCGGAAGTTGGAGTAGGTCTGTAATGTCGAATGTAACTTGAGTGCAAAATTTGAGGTTAATCAGACGTGATTTGATAGGTTTCGGCATCGAATGTAGAAGTTTGAAGTTCTAAAGTTCATTAAGCTTGAATTGGGGTGCGATTCATGGTTTTGACGTTGTTTGATGTGATTTTAGGCCTTGAGAAAGTTCGTGTCATGTTTTGGAACGTGTGGGTATATTTGGTTGAGGTCCCGAGGGCCTCGGGTGGATTTCGGATGGTTAACGGATCAACTTTTGGACTAAAGGAATGAAGAAGCAACTGGTATCTGGTGTAACCGCACCTGCGAGGTTTTGGCGGCAGGTGTGGAGCCGTAGAAGCGGCCATGAGGGTCGCAGAAGGGTTCTGGATGGGGAAGGCTAGGACCGCAAATGCGGTCGAGTTCCGCAGAAGCGGGTCCGCACCTGCGCACGTGGGGTCGCAGAAGCAAAGGCGTTGAAGCGCCGTTGGGGTTGCAGATGCGGAGTCGAGGGGCCTGAAGGAGGACCGCAGAAGCGGTATTTTTGGACGCACCTGCGGAACCGTAGAAGCGGTCAAGTAACCGCAGGTGCAGTATTTCGCTGGGCAGTGAGGCCTTTATAAAAAATGGGACTTGGCCCATTTCCTCCCATTTTTCACTTCAGTTTGGGTGATTTTGGAGAGCTTCAAGGGGAGATTTTCATCAAGCAACTCAAGATAAGTTATTCCCACATATTACAAGTTAATACTTGGATTATATATGGATTTAGACATGAAAATTTGTAGAAATTTGAGATTTTGAAGAAAAACCTAGAAATTGGTATTTTTGGATTTTGACCACGAAATTGGACATGAAATTTGGAATAAGTTATATATTTGAGTTCGTGGTGTTATAAGTGATGTTTATCTTCGAATTTTTTTGGAATCCGGGCACGTGGGCCCGAGGGTGGTTTTATCAACTTTTCGAGCAGAGTTGGAAAATTATTATAAATTTGATTATGATGAGTATTAGAGTATATATTTATGGATTTGCACATTTATTGACTAGTTTCGGAGCGTTGGACATCGGTTTGAGTTATTGGAAAGGCTCGGGAGCCGGCTATGGCACTTCGGAACGAGGTAAGTCTCTTTTCTAACCTTGTAAGAGGGAATTAACCGCATAGGTGAATTGATTTAATATATGCCTCTATTTATGGGGCTACGTACGCACGAGGTGATGAGAGTCCGTGCGTAGCTACTAATTATGCCTATGCCCGAGTAGTTTTAGGTTTACACCATGCCTTGTTGATCTCATTATTTGATTACGTTTATTATTTTCTTTGAAAAGGATTGAGAGTTAGTATGCTATTAATTACCTTGAAAAGAGTTGAAATTGAGAATTTTGAGATTTTAACAGCTTTCATTTGAATTTCGCATTTTTGAAAATGATTAAGGAATATTATAATAATTTGAGAAATCTATGTTCAACCGCGTCGCAAATACATTCCGCGAGCGGGGTAAATTTACCCGACTGGTCCTTTCGTGAGTTATAGCCCCGTTTCCCCATCTCTGCTTCCTTTTGTGTTCCTCAGCTATATTTTATTGTATCGCGTTGGTTGGTTGGGGTTTGGAGTGGTTTTGGAGTGAATTGAGACACTGTCTCTTTTGTGAAGGCTTAAGTTAGTAAAGTTGACCGGATATTGACTTATGTATAAACGACCTCGGATTGGAATTTTGATGGTTCCGTCAGCCCCGTTAGGTGATTTTGGACGTAGGAGCGCATCCGGAATGTGATTTGGAGGTCTGTGGCAGAATTAAGCATGAATTGGCGAAAGTTGGAAATTTGGTGATTTTGGTGGGCAGTGGAAAAATTTGATATCGGGGTCGGAATGAAATTCCGGAAGTTGGAGTAGGTTCGTAGTATAATTTGTGATGTGTGTGCAAAATTTGGGGTCATTTGGACGTGATTATATAAGTTTTGGCGTCGTTTGTGAAATTTGGAAATTTGGATGTTCTTAGGCTTGAATCCGAGGGTAATTTGGTGTTTTGATGTTGGTTTGAGTGATTCGAAGGTTTGACTAAGTTTTAATGATGTTATGGGATGTGTTGGTATGTTTAGTTGAGGTCCCGAGGGCCTCGGCTGAGTTTCGAGTGGTTAACGGATCAATTCTTGGCTTTAAAATTTTGCAGGTTTCTAGTATCAACTGTATCTGGTGTAGGAAGTGCGGACCACACAAAATTGGTGCGGATCGCGGAGGTGCTATGTGGCCGCCGTGGGAATTTCGCAGGCCGCAGAAAAGAGAATGCGGCCGCAGTAGATTTTATGTGGACCGCGAAAGGTAAGGCTCAGGGTCTGCGGCCGCGGCAGGATTATGCGGACCGCGGTGAGGAGTGTGCAGCCGTGATGGATTTATGCAGACCGCGTAGTGAAGGTTCAGAGGGCACTATATAAGCAAGGTTTAGGGTTTTATTTCACATCTTGGACTCAGGGAGCTCGGTTTGAGGCGAATTTTCGGGTGTTTTTCAAGGAAATCATCTGGGTAACTAATTCTAACTCAGTTTTGGCTAATATTCATGAATATATCATTGAATTCATCATTTGATTCGTGATTTGGGATGGAATTTGGGAAAAAATTGGTGGAGCTTCATAAAATGAATTATTGGGAATTGAAACTTATTCGAGGTCAGATTTGAGTGAAACTAGTATGGTTAGTCTTATAATCAAATGGGTTGTCGGATGTTGTGACTTTTATCGAATTCGAGACGTGGGCTCGAGGCCCGGCTTTTGAGTTGACTTTTCGACTTTTGACCTAAAGCTTAGCATTTTCTTATGGGGTTGATTCTTTTAGCTCGTGTTGATTGTATCGAATTGTTTGTGGCTAGACTCGAGGCATTTGGAGGCCTATTTGAGAGGCAAGAGCATCACGGAGTAGGAATTTGACCGGTAAGTAATGACTGTAAATCTAGTCCTGAGGGTATGAAACCTCGGATTTCGTATCGTTTTACTATTTTGAGGTGACGCACATGCTAGGTGACGGGCGTGTGGCCATGCACCATTGGGGATTGTGACTTGGTTCGTCCCGTAGCAGCTGTAAAGTTGCATATTTTGGTGAAACTAAATGATATTATGTATTTTAGAAAGAGTTTCTATAAATTGGGCTGAATGCCATGTTTTGGGCCTGGTGTCAGTGCTGTTTGGACATTTAGGGGCCTTTTCTTCTTATCATCTCACTGTTTTTGAGTGAAAATCTATACTCAGTCATGGTTATACCTGGTTTACGGCATATATCAGTTTTATTACTCTATTTTGAGGCATATATATGTTGTTTCGGGCTGAGTTCCCTGTTTTTAACGAAATGCCCGAGTGGCTTGAGAGGTTTGTGACTGAGTGAGTCGAGGGCCTGATTTGTGAGGATATTATGGGATTGGGCTGCACGCCGTAGCATGTTGTACTGATTCATGATTTAGTGAGGCCGAGGGCCTGATTGATTTATGCCACGAAGTGGCATGTTATAGCGCTTGGGCTGAAGGAGCCCCTCCGGAGTCTGCACACCCTCAGTGAGCGCGGGTACCCTGAGTGAGTGATATGAGATATGCCCGAGGGGTTGTATACGAGCGACTGTGAGGTTTGCCCGAGGGGTTGTACATGAGTGATGTTTTGCCCGAGGGGCTATTTATGATTTTCATCACTTTTACTCTCTTTTGCATTGAGCCTCTGTTTAAGCTGTTAAAAAATGTCTTCAAATGATTTTTACCGAAAACTGGATTTTAAACGAGATGATTTGACTCACTATTGATTTGAAAGCAATATTGTATTTACTGAGATTTCATGATGTGGACTTTATGTGTTTTACTGCTCGTCACTACTGCTCAATCTTTATTTACTGTTATTACTTACTGAGTTGGCATGCTCACATTACTTCCTGCACCTTTTGTGCAGATCTAGGGGTTACTGTACGTGCTAGCGAGTGTTGATTTCATCCGTCGCAGATCTATTAGAGTTAGCAAGGTAGTTGCATGGCGATCGCAGCCCTGCTCTTATCCCTCCTATCCTCCAGTGGATGCTTTTAGTTGTTTTCCAGATTGTATTAGTCTTAGTATTATCAGATAGTTTTTAATAGATGCTCATGACTAGTGACACCCCGATGTCGGGCTTTTCTTTCCGGACTTTTGTTATTCAGATGTTCTTTATAAAGTTTTATTATTAATTAGCATGAATTTCTCTTTGATAATGGAATATCATGTTGTTTTTGGTAACGAGTCATCTTGCCTAGTTCCACGATAGGCGCCATCACGACATGGCAGTTTGGGTCGTGACAAGTTGGTATCAGAGACAGGTTACATAGGTCTCACGGGTCATGAGAGGTTTTAGTAGAGTCTTGCGGATCGGTACGGAGACGTATGTACTTATCTTCGAGAGGCTGCAGAACCTTTAGGAAAACTTCACATTCTTGAATTCTTGTCGTGCGAAACTGTTCATTCTGGTAACTAAACTTCTATTATTCTATTCTCTCACAGATGGTGAGGACACGTGCTACCGATCAGGACAGACGGCCACCAGTACCACCAGAGGAGCCGGAAATGAGGTCGTGTTCGAGGCCGTGGTAGGGGAAGGGGTGTTGCCCGCACAGCAGCTAGGGCAGCACCTGCAGATCCACCAGCCGCCCCAGTTCATGATGAGGTCCCAGTTGTGGATGCTCCAGCGGGACCAGCTAAGGCACCGACTGTGCCTATTGTTATTTCGGGTATTTAGGAGACCTTAGCTCGAATTTTGACCGTGTGCACCAATCTTGCTCAGGCGGTCGCTGTTTCTACTACAGCGGCTACTACCCAGGCCGGGGGAGGCACTCAGACTCCCGCCGCCCTACACCTGAGCAGGTTGTTTAGGGGCTATAGATACTAAGGGCACCACTAGCCCAGCCAGTTACACCTGCTCATGATTATGTGGTACCAGTCATGCCTGATGACGAGCAGCATAGATTGGAAAGGTTTGGTAGACTTTAGCCTCCGACTTTCAGTAGTACAGAGGGCGAGGATGCCCAAGGTTTCTTGGGCAAGTGCTAGAGGATTCTTCGTACGGCGGGTATGCTGGAGACTAGTAGGGTCTCGTTCACTAGCTTTCAATTTTTGGGAGCTGCCTTTACTTGGTAGGAGGCTTATGAGAGGCGTAGCACCCCTTACCTGGCAGCAGCTCTCCATTCTCTTTCAGGAGAAGTATGTGCCGCAGTCCCGTAGAGAGGAGCTGCGAAGGCAGTTCGAGCAGTTGCATCAGGATGATATGACTGTGACGCAATATGAAATGAGGTTCTCTGGGTTAGCCCGTTATGCTCTCTGGTTCCCACAGACAGGGAAATGATCAAATGGTTTGTTGATGGCCTCACTTATCAGCTACGGATTCTTATGACTAGAGAGAGGGTGTCTGGTGCTTTTTTGAGGAGGTTGTTGACATTGCTCGGGACATAGAGTCGATTTATCACCAGGAGCGAGTGGAGAGGGAGGCCAAGAGGCCTCGTGGATCCAGTAGTTTTGGGGGTGCTCCTCATGGGGGTCAGTTTTAGCACGACAGAGGTCGTCCATTCAAACATGCTCAGTCAGCCCGCCCAGTTCACCGTGGGGCATCATCGGACCATGGTTCTCACAGTTCTCATCAGGGCCATTTATCACTTAGTGCCCTCCCACCCCAGAGTTCGTCCCGTGCTCCAACAGTTCAGGGCTCCTCCATGCCAGGTTCTTTTACCAGTCATCCAGGTGCTAGGGGTTCCCTTCAGTCCCCGTCACCAGCACCAGTGGGTTGTTATGAGTGTGGGGAGTTGGGGCATATGTGGAGGCAGTGTCCTCATCGTCCTGGGCGTCCGACTCAGTAAAGGAGTCGGCTATCGACTTCAGTACCAGTTACTTCACTACCTGCCCAGTCAGCTAGGGGTGGAGGACAGTCAGCTAGGGGTCGCCCTAGAGGGGGAGGTCGATCAGGTGGTGGTCTGGCCCATTTCTATGCACTCCCAGGCAGACCAGATGTTATTTCTTTAGATGTCGTGATCACAGGTATTGTCTTAGTTTGTCACAGGGATGCCTCTGTATTATTTGATCCTGCTTCCACTTTTTCATTTGGGTCATCATATTTTGCTCACTATTTGGATAGGCCCCGCGAGCCTCTTGTTCCATCTGTCCATGTATCTATTTCGGTGGGCGATACTATTGTTGTGGACCGCGTATATCGGTCTTGTGTGGTGACCATTGGGGGTTTGGAGACCCGAGTGGACCTTTTGCTGCTTAGTATGGTTGATTTTGATATGATATTGGGAATGGATTGGTTGTCCCCATGTCATGCTATTCTAGACTGTCACGCTAAGACGGTGACGTTGGCTATGCCGGAGGTGCCACGGATTGAGTGGCGAGGTTCGTCGGATTATATTCCCAGTAGAGTGATTTCATTTTTGAAGTCCCAGCGGATGGTTGGGAAGGATTGTCTTTCTTATTTGGCCTTCGTGAGGGATGTCAGTGCAGAGACTCCTACCATTGATTCAGTTTCGGTGGTGAGGGATTTTTCGGATGTGTTTCCTGTAGACCTACCGGGCATGCCACCGGACAGGAATATTGACTTTGATATTGATTTGGTGCTGGACACTCAGCCCATTTTTATTCCATCGTATCGTACGACACCGGCGAAGTTAAAGGAGTTAAAGGAGCAGCTTCAGGAACTCCTCGATAAGGGGTTTATTCGGCCTAGTGTGTCACCTTGGGGTACGCCTGTTCTATTTGTGAAGAAGAAGGATGGCACTATGAGAATGTGCATTGATTACAGGCAGTTGAACAAAGTCACAATCAAGAACAAGTATCCTTTGCCTCGTATCGATGATTTATTCGACTAGCTTCAAGGAGCGAGAGTGTTCTCCAAGATTGATCTCAGGTCTGGGTATCACCAGTTGAAGATTAGGGACTCGGATATTCTTAAGACAGCTTTCAGGACCTGATATGGTCATTATGAGTTCCTTGTGATGTCATTTGGGTTGACCAATGCCCCAGCAGCGTTCATGCATTTGATGAACAACATGTTTCAGCCTTATCTCGACTCGTTTGTTATTGTATTTATTGATGCTATCCTGGTGTACTCGCGTAGCCAAGAGGAGCACGCTGAGCATTTGAGAGTTGTATTGCAGCAGTTGAGGGAGGATAAACTTTATGCAAAGTTCTCCAAGTGTGAGTTTTGGCTCCGTTCAGTGGCGTTCTTGGGGCACGTGGTGTCCGGTGAGGGTATCCAGGTTGATCCGAAGAAGATAGAGGCGGTCCAGAGTTGGCCCAGACCGTCCTCAGCCACAGAGATTCGTAGCTTTCTTGGTTTGGTGGGTTATTACCGTCGGTTCGTTAAGGGATTTTCATCTATTGCATCGCCCTTGACCAAATTGACCCAAAAAGGTGCTCCTTTTAGGTGGTCGGATGAGTGTGAGGCGAGCTTTCAGAAGCTCAAGACTGCCTTAACCACAGCTCCCGTGTTAGTTTTTCCATCAGCTTCAGGTTCTTATACGGTATATTATGATGCTTCTTGGGTCAGCATAGGGTGTGTGTTGATGCAGGAGGGTAGAGTGATTGCTTATGCTTCCCGTCAGTTGAAGCCCCATGAGAAGAACTACCCTGTTCATGATTTAGAGTTGGCTGCCATTGTTCATGCGTTAAAGATTTGGAGGCATTATCTCTATGGTGTGTCTTGTGAGGTGTTTACTGATCATCAAAGTCTCCAGCACTTGTTCAAACAGAAGGATCTCAATTTGAGGCAGCGAAGATGGTTGGAGCTGCTAAAGGACTATGATATTACTATTTTGTATCATCCGGGAAAGGCCAATATGGTGGCCGATGCCTTGAGTAGGAAGGCGGTGAGCATGGGCAGTCTTGCATTTATTCCTGTTGGGAAGAGACCTCAAGCGGTTGATGTTCAGGCTTTGGCCAATCGGTTTGTGAGGTTGGATATTTCGGAGCCTAGTCGGACCCTAGCTTGTGTGGTTTCTCGGTCTTCCTTGTTCGATCGCATCAGAGAGCGCCAGTATGATGATCCCCATTTGCTTGTCCTCAAGGACAAGGTTTTGCATGATGATACCAGAGATGTGACTATCGGTGATGATGAAGTATTAAGGATGCAGGGCCGGTTATGTGTGCCCAATGTAGATGGGTTTCGGGAGTTGATTCTTGAGGAGGACCATAGCTCGCGGTATTCCATCCATTCGGGTACCGCGAAGAAGTACCAGGATTTGAGATAGCACTATTGGTGGAGGAGGATGAAGAAAGATATAGCGGGGTTTGTAGCCCGGTGTCTCAATTGTCAGCAGGTGAAACAGGAGCATCAGAAACCGGGTGGCTTGCTTCAGCAGATAGATATTCCAGAATGGAAGTGGGAGCGGATCACCATGGATTTCGTAGTTGGACTCCCACGGACTTTGAGGAAGTTCAATGCTATTTGGGTGATTGTGGATCGACTGACCAATTCCGCGCACTTCATTCCTGTGTGTACCACCTATTCTTCAGAGCGGTTAGCTGAGATTTATATCCGAGAGATTGTTCGTCTGCATGGTGTCCCAGTTTCCATCATTTCATATAGAGGTACTCAGTTTACATCATAGTTTTGGAGGGCCGTGTAGCGAGAGTTGGGTACTCAGGTTGAGTTGAGCACAGCTTTTCACCCTCAGACAGACGGACAGTCCGAGTGCACTATTCAGATATTAGAGGACATGTTACGCGCTTGTGTCAATGATTTTGGGGGTTCATGGGACAAATTTCTACCGCTCGCGGAGTTTGCATATAACAACAGTTATCAGTCGAGCATTCAGATGGCTCCATATGAGGCTTTATATGGGAGATGGTGTAGATATCCAGTAGGTTGGTTTAAGCCGAGAGAGGCTAGGCCTTTGGGTACAGACTTGGTTCAGGATGCTTTAGACAAGGTGAAAGTGCTTCATGAGCGGCTTCGTACAGCGCAGTCAAGACAAAAGATTTATGCTGATAGAAATGTTCGGGATGTGTCTTACATGGTTAGGGAGAAGGTTCTACTGAAGGACTCACCCATGAAGGGTGTTATGAGATTTGGGAAGAAGGGCAAGTTGAGCCCTCGGTTCATTGGGCCTTTTGAGGTGCTTCGAAGGATTGGGGAGGTGGCTTATGAGCTTGCTTTACCACCTAGCTTGTCAGGCGTACATCAGATATTTCATGTTTCTATGCTCCGGAAGTATATCGACGATCCGTCTCATGTTCTGGATTTCAGCACGGTTCAGTTAAATGGTGATTTGACTTATGATATGGAACCACTGGCTATTTTGGAGCGGCAGGTTCAAAAGTTGAGATCAAAGGATATAGCTTCAGTGAAAGTGCAGTGGAGAGGCCGGCCCGTAGAGGAGGCTACTTGGGAGACTGAGTGGGAGATGCAGAGCAGATACCCACATCTATTTGAGGCTTCTAGTATGTTTCCAGACCCGTTCGAGGATGAACGTTTATTTAAGAGGGGAGGATATAACGACCCGGCCGGTCGTTTCGTGAGTTATTGCCCCGTTTCCCCTATTTTTGCTTCTTTTTGTTTTCCTCGGCTATATTCGATCGTATCGCGTTGGTTGGTTTGGGTTCGGAGTGGTTTTGGGGTGAATTGAGACACTTAGTCTCTTTTGTGAAGGCTTAAGTTAGGAAAGTTGACCGGATGTTGACTTATGTATAAACGACCTCAGAATTGAATTTTGATGGTTTCTTTAGCTCCGTTAGGTGATTTTGGACTTAGGAGATGTGGTGGAATTAAGCATGAATTGGCGAAAGTTGGAAATTTGGCGACTTTAGTGGGTAGTGGAAAAATGTGATATCGGGGTCGGAATAGAATTCCAGAAGTTGGAGTAGGTTCATAGTGTCATTTGTGACGTGTGTGCAAAATTTGGGATCATTTCGACGTGATTTGATAAGTTTTGGCGTCGTTTGTTAAATTTGGAAATTTGGATGTTCTTAGGCTTGAATCCGAGGGTAATTTGGTGTTTTGATGTTGGTTTGAGTGATTCGAAGGTTCAACTAAGTTTTAATGATGTTATGGGATGTATTGGTATGTTTAGTTGAGGTCCCGAGGGCCTCGAGTGAGTTTCGGATGGTTAACGGATCAATTCTTGGCTTTAAAAGTTGGCAGGTTTCTGGTATCAGCTCTATCAGGTGTAGGAAGTGCAGACAGCACAAAATTGGTGCGAACCGCGGAGGTGCTATGCGGCGGTGGAAATTTAGCGGGCCACGGAAAAGGGAATGCGCCGCGGTAGATTTTATGCGGACCGCGAAAGGTAAGGCTCAGGGTCCGCGACCGCGGATGGATTTTGTGGATCTCGGTGAGGAGTGTGCGGCCGCGATGGATTTATGCGGACCGCGTAGGTTCAGAGGGCACTATATAAGCGAGGTTTAGGGTTTTATTTCACATCTTGGACTTGGGGAGCTCGCTTTTAGGCGAATTTTTGTGAGTTTTTCAAGGAAATCATCTGGGTAAGTAATTCTAACTCGGTTTTGGCTAATATTCATGAATATATCATTGAATTCATCATTGGATTCGTGATTTGGGATGGAATCTGGGGAAATATTGGTGGAGTTTCATGAAATGAATTTTCGGGAATTAAAAGCCTATTCAAGGTTGGATTTGAGTGAAACTAGTATGGTTAGTCTTATAATCGAATGGGTTGTCGGATTTTGCGACTTTTGTAGGATTTCGAGACGTGGGCTCGGGGCTCGACTTTTGAGTTGACTTTTTGACTTTTGACCTAAAGCTTAGCATTTTCTTATGGGACTGATTCCTTTAGCTCGTGTTGATTATATCGAATTGTTTGTGGCTAGATTCGAGGAATTTGGAGGCCGGTTCGAGAGGCAAGAACATCGTGGAGTAGGAATTTGACCGATTTGAGGTAAGTAATGATTGTAAATCTTGTCCTAAGGGTATGGAACCTCGGATTTCGTATCGTTTTACTATTTTGAGGTGACGCACATGCTAGGTGACGGGCGTGTGGGCGTGCACCGTTGGGGATTGTGACTTGGTCCGTCCAGTAGCAGCTGTAAAGTTGCGTATTTTGTTGAAACTATATGATATTATGTGTTTTAGAAAGAGTTTCTGTAAAGTGGGTTGAATGCCATATTTTGGGCCTGATGCCAGTGTTGTTTGGACCCTTAGGGGCCTATTCTTCTTATCGTCTCACTATCTATACTCAGTCATGGTTATACCTGTTTTACTGCATATCTCAGTTTTATTACTCTGTTTTGAGGCACATAAATGTTGTTTCGAGCTGAGTTCCCTGTTTTTACCGAAATGCCCGAGTGTCTTGAGAGGTTTATGACAGAGTGAGGCCGAGGGCCTGATTTGTGAGGATATTATGGGATCGGGTTGCACGCCGCAGCATGTTTTACTGATTTATAATTTAGTGAGGCCAAGGGCCTGATTGATTTATGCCACAAGGTGGCCTGTTATAGCGCTTGGGCTGAAGGAGCCCCTCTGGAGTCTGCACACCCCTAGTGAGCGCGGGTAACCTGAGTGAGTGATATGAGATATGCCCGAGGGGCTGTATACGAGTGACTGTGAGGTTTTCCCGAGGGGTTGTACATGAGTGATGTTTTGCCCGAGTGGCTGTTTATGATTTTCATCACTTTTACTCTCTTTTGCATTGAGCCTCTGTTGAAACTGTTGAAAAATGTCTTCAAATAATTTTTACCGAAAACTGAATTTTAAACGAGATTATTTGACTCACCTACTGGTTTGGCAATGTTGTATTTACTGAGATTTCATGATGTGGACTTTATGTGTTTTACTGCTCGTCACTACTGCTCAGTCTTTATTTACTGCTATTACTTATTGAGTTGGCGTACTCATATTACTCCCTGCACCTTGTGTGCAGATCCAAGGATTACTGTACATGCTAGCGGGTGTTGATTTCATATGTCACGGATCTAATGGAGTTAGCAAGGTAGCTGCATGGCGATCGCAGCCCTGCTCTTCTCCCTCTTATCCTAGTTGATGCTCATGCACTTGTGATAGCGGGTTTTGGGGGTGATTATGGGTTGTTCAGTATTGAAATTGTTAAATTATTATTATTATTCACTCTATAAATTCTATCTTTTACTATTTAGTTAAAGAATTATGATTTTAAAAATACAAAAATAAGAACCAAATTAAGTAATTATTGTTGGCTTGCTTGACAACGGTGTCCAGCGCCATTACGACCTTTTATGAATTTTGGGTCATGACACTTATGAACTCAAATATATAATTTTTACTAATTTCCATAACCAATTTTGTGGTCAAATTCCATTTTTACCCAAAACCTAGGTTTTACATCTAAACCATTGATTTCACCAATTTTTACATGTTAATCTACCCATAATCTATGTATTTAACTCATGGTTGTGTAGAAATTACTTACCTCAAAGTGCTATGTGAAAACCCTCTTCCAAAAGCTCTAAAAATCGCCCAAGAGATGAAAGAAAAAGAGCTAAATGGTCTAAGTCCCGCATTTAATAAGGCTGTGCACAGGTTGCAAATGTCGCATTTGCGACACCTAGTTCGCAAATGTGAAGGTTGCAAATGCAAAAATTTATCGCAAATGTGAACCTGGGCTCCTACTGCCAAGGTCGCAAATGCGAACACTATCAAGGTCGCAAATGCGACCAAAGAGTCGCAAATGCGAACACTACCCAGCTCAGGTTTCTTCACAATTGCGAAGCTTTCCTCGCAAATGTGAGGTTCGCAAATGCGAACCAATTCTCACATTTGCGATACCTGCAACATCAACGAAGAAACACCAGAAAACTGAAATTTTTCTCATCCTTCTGAACGTTCGAAACTCACCCGAGCCCTCGGGGCTCCACACCAAATACCCACACAAATCTAACAACATCATACAAACTCGCTCGCGTGATCGAAACACTGAAATAACATCAAAAACCACGAATCGGATGCCAAAACGCATGGATTAACTCATGAACTCAAAAACTTCTAAAATTACTTCCGCGCGTCTGATTCCTATCAAATCAACTCGGAATGATGCCAAATTTTGCGTGCAAGTCTTAAATGACATTATAAAACTATTCCCGGCATCGGAATTCTATTTGGACCTCGATATCACCAAAACCTACTCCAAACCAAATTTAAAGAACTTCAAAAACCTCCAAGGAACCAACTTTCACTATTTGGTGCCGAAACGCTCCTGGGTCATCCTAAACCCGAGCCGAGCATACTCCCAAGTCCGAAATCATCATACAAACCTATTGGAACTATCAAATATCGATTCCGAGGTCGTTTGCTCAAAATGTTGACCGAACAACACTACAAAAAAAAATTGGAATTAGCTACGAACGTCGTCGCTAATCTGTCGCTAAAACGCTCGTAGCTAACATAATTTCTTGATAATCCATTTCTAATCCGTCGCTAAATGAGATTAGCGACGGATTTTTCTGTTCAACTACAGAATTTGTCCGTCGCTAAAATCTGATTTTTTAGTAGTGCGAGTGTTCCGATTTCGACCCGAACTCTTCCAAATCCCGAACTAACCACCCCCGCAAGTCATAAAATAGTAAAAGCACATACGGGGAGTCTTATTTAGGAGAACGGGGTTCTAAAAAGCAAAACGACCGGTCGGATCGTTACATTGAGAAAGGAGATGGGCCTTCTGGTATTCCTTTAGAAATGCAAGGCTAGTCTTTAACTAATATTGAGGCGTTGTGTGATAGAATTAGATATGAAATTATTGAGAAATATTATCATGTGTGAGTGACTTTGCTTATTATTTCATGGTGTATTATCAATATATAGCAATTTGTGGAATAGACTTCTAATTCATACTGAATGACGACAATAAGTAATTATACTAGATAATATTATATGCTTTGCTATAACTATATATGTTATATCGATTTAAATTTTTAATATGTATATTTACTTTATATTTTATATTTTAATTAATTAAAATAAGATAATAAAAGTCTCTTAAGATAAATATATAAGTTTATTTTTCTCTTTAAAATAATTATAAGATTTTGGTACTATCCTTTTGGTAATTTGACACTCAAAAGCACTTTTAGAAAGATTGGCCAAACACAAACTATTTTTTTTTTTAAAAGTACTTTTGAAAAAAACACTTCTGAAAAAAATACTTTTCAAAATAAGCAGTTTTTGGCAGCTTGACCAAACGGGCTCTTAGTCAACTTAGAAGAATTAATGATGTTTAAATCCATTAATCACAAAGTACATGATGTAATCTACTAATTATGTAAAATTAGGTTTTCATTTTATTAAAATGACAAATTGACAAATGAAATTCTGATATAATACAAAATTATGATAACTAATGAGTTACTTGTAAAATCTACTTAAATATTACAATTCTAGATTTCTCAGTAAAGAAGGCAGATTCTCTAAATACTGTGTGGTTTTTCTCCTATAAATATACTACTCCTAGCTAAAAACTTCTACTTGGAGTGCAAATAAGGTGTGAGGAGAGCACATACAAAATAATTTTTTTTTAAAAAGAAGTATTACAGAAAAATGAACCACGCAGCATGGAGAGTGATTTTTCTCATTTTCTTCTGTTTCCTCCACACGTCAGCAGATGATATAGATGTTGTTTGTAAAACAACAGAAGATTATGATCTTTGTGCCAATTCTCTCAGATCAGACCCTAGTAGCTCTACTGCAGACGCCAAAGGTATGGCACTTATAATGATTCAACTAGCATTATACAAAGCCACCCACAATATTGTTTTTATCAAGCAACAAATGATTATGCAACCACAGGATCCTTCTTCTCAACAATGCCTTCAAGTTTGCTATCAAGAATATAATTTTATTATAAATTATTTTATCCTAGATTGCATTCAAGATATGAGCTTGAACAGATATCATGATGCATCTTTTGCAATTGCATTGTCTGGTTTAAATGTTTCAAGTTGTACAGATGCCTGTGTGAACTGCCCCTCATTCAATTTAACAGGTAGGAGTAAGGAATATGCATATTTTGTTCAAGTAGTTGCGGATGTAATAGATTTTTTGTATTGAAAGGATTATGTTTCTACTGATATTAATGTGACAAAAGATTCTATATTGATATGTGTGCTTGTGATTAATAAGATCTGTTTTAAGAGCATTTTGATCCTTTCAGAAATCCTATCTTGTAGCAGCCCACTGTACTAAGTTTTCACTATGCGCGCGTCCGAGCTTGTAGCAGCCCGGTGTACTAAGCTCTCATTATGCGTGGGTCGAGGAGGGACCGACCCCAGACCCCGCTATCTTGTAATTGTCTTATAATGAAGCAATCCTGTTGGATGCAAAATCATTTAATTGTTTTCATATTATTAGTATAGTGAAACAAAATATATATCTTAGTTTTTGAGTAATAATTTTTAGAAAAATGTAAAATCTGAATTGTCTGATTATAAACAAAGTCACAAAATAACTACAAAAAGCATTAAAAGAAAACTAGAAGTAGCATTTGCTTCTACAATAGTTGGTTTGTTAGTTTCTGCGCCGACCTTTTTTACCCATTCATAACTATTTAGTCGGTATTAATAAATATTTAAAGACTTGATTGGTATTAATAGAAAATATGACTGCTTCTGAAACTTTCTTTTTAAGATTTTTTACTTCTTATCTAATTATGGGTTAATCAATGTTCTTGTATTTTAGCCAAATATTGATGTAGCTAATAACTGACTATTACTGATATATTTGGATTAATGAAATCTGTCGTAATTTAAGTTTTATTGAATATAATGAAGAAAAAAAAGAATAAAATTTGATAACTTGCATTTTTTAAAAGGGAATAAAAGTTTAGAGAGAGAATGAAACTATTTCCTTACACTTTCAATTATTTTTTGTACATACGGTTTAACTTGAAAAAAAACGTCTATATGCAGTCATTATTTTTGTAGAATAGAATTTGAATTTCTAACTTTACTTTTGTGTATATGATAAATTCTTTACCAAGTAAATCATTGTCTGAACTATGCATTAGTTAACAATGACTAAGTTTTAAAAAAAAAAACTAAACTAGCATCCTAAGAATTCAGAGAAAATAATTGAAACACACTGTTTTTCACGTTTGCTTATCGCGGAAAATTGAAAAATAATTAACTAAATTTTAGGTCACAACTCGCCCAGTAGTTGAGACAATTATGTGTATTGCCAACAATAAATTTGTATTGCTACCAGTTCTCTTTATAATTTACAATATATTATATTTCTCTTGAAATATGGCAGCAAACATCTAACATGTTTCATAGCAAGAAGAAAGCTCATGACTCAAAATATAACAATAACTGAATTAAGTTGTTGCCATTTAGCGAAAGCAGCCAACAATATTATGGTCGTGGTAAAAAATTGTTGCCAAATTATTTGTATTTAAATTTTGTTATATTAAGTTATTAACCGTAGAATATATATGTCACTAAAATATGAAAAGTTTACTAATAAAAAGTCTATGAATAGGAAAAATTAAATTAAATTATGTCACGACCCGAATTCCCATCTTCGGGACCGTGATGGTGCCTAACATTTCACTTGCTAGGCAAACCAACGTTAGAGAATTCACAAAATAAACTTCAACCAATTTTAATAACAGAATTAATTAAGCTAAGCAGAGTTTGCGGAATATTATTAAACCCAAAATATCTGAAACATTTAGGATTTGGAGTCACAACTCACGAGCTACTACGATTTACTACAAATAGAGTCTGAAAGATAATACACTGTTCTGAAGGAAAAGAAACAGTAAAATAACAAGACTAGGACGAGACTCTAGGGTCTGCGGACGCCAACAGATCTACCTTGGTCTCCTGACGATCAAGTCCAGCTGCTAACCTCACAATCAGCTAAGGCCGATACCGAAATCTGCACAGAAGTACAGTGTAGTATCAGCACAACCGACCCCATGTACTGGTAAGTGCCGAGCCTAACCTCGGCGAAGTAGTGACGAGGCTAGGACAAGACACCACAAAACAAACCTGTGCAGTGTAACAATATATATGCCAATAACAGTGATAAAAGAAACAAGACAGGTAATATTGGGATGGGGACATTCTAAGGGGATCACAAGATAAAGGATCACAGCAGAATCTAGAACTTTGATCAACCGATATATTTAGAACAGATAAGGACAAGTAACCACAGCAAAAGAAAGTACACGGCATCACCCTTCGTGCTTTTACTCTCATCTTCACCATATGAATCAAATAGGAACAACACGACATCACCCTTCTTGCATTAACTCTCTCATAACATGGCACGGCATCACCCGTCATGCATTAACACTCACAATATGGCACGACACCTGTGATGACCCGTTAGGTCATCTTATGAATTAAAATCAAATTCTGTGTTCCGAGGCCTTAAGAACCTCATTTTATCCCTCTACGATTTGCGTGTGCAGTCCGGACGTGTTTCCGAAAAGCTTTTATGTTGAAAGTTGATAAAAATAAGGAATTTTGCTTAAAAACCTTATTTGAGTTGACTTCGATCTTTTTGGTAAATGGATCCGGACTCGTGTTTTGACTGTCCCGATGGGTCCGTATCAAAATGTGCCCTAAATCGGATTCGGAGGTTCCTAGCCTGAGTTATGAATTTTTGTTGAAAATTGGAAGTCTGAAAATTTAATTGTTCATAAGAAATTAATGATGTTTGATCTCGTTAGTATCGGGTCCGTATTTTGGTTTCGGAGCCCTGTACAGGTCTGATATAATATTTTTGATTGTGAAATTCGGTGGAAAACGGAGTCGCTTTGACGTGATTCGGACGTCCGGTGGTAAAAATAGAGATTTGAAAGCTTTCTTGAAAATTTCATTTGATGTGGTGTTCAATTCATAGTTCTAGGTGTTATTTTGGCGATTTGGTCACGCGAACAAGTTCGTATGATATTTTTAGACTGGTGTGCACTTTTAGTTTGGAGTCCCTAGGGGCTTGGGTGTATTTTTGGATCTTTGGTTGAGAGACTAGTAAAGTTAAGAAATTTGGGGGTTTGACCATGGTCAATATCGGGTTAAGACGACTTCTTTTCAGTGTTTTGAGTGAGCGAGCATATCCGTAGCGTGTTTTGTGATTGAAATTCGTATATGGTTTGTGTCCGGGAGGTTCCGGATGAGTTTCGGGGTGGTTTCGGATCATTTCGGAGAAGTTTGGGTTTGTTGGTTTCTCGTGCGACACTGTTCATTCGCAATTGCAAATCTTTTAAGGCAATTGCGAAAACACTGTTCATTGGCAATTGCGAACCGTTTATGGCAATTGCGAAAACACTGTTCATTCGCAAATGCGAAGTTTTGTTCACAAATGCGATACCTGCAGCTGAACAAAAGATGACTTAGACAGGATTTTTGATTCATTCTTCAAATTTTCAAAACCTAAAACACAAGAGGCGATTTTTCAAAGAACTTTTCTTCCCCAAATCATAGGTAAGTGATTCTAAACTAGTTTCTTTCAATCTTTCACTTCATTTTACAAGATTTCAACCTAAAATCTATAGTTTTCATGGTGGAATTGGGGATTTTTGGGTAGAAACTAGAGATTTAATAAATTGGGGATTTAGACCTCAAATTGAAGTCGGATTCCAAAACCAATTGTATATCCGGGCTCGGGGTGAATGAGTAATCGGGTTTTGGTCCGAATTTCAGTTTTGGACCAAGCGGGCCCGGTTGTTGACTTTTTAAAAAAATGGCCTAAATTAAATCCTTTGCTATCGTGGGTAGTTCCTAAGCTTAAATTGAATCATTTGGTTGGTATTTTGCTAGATTCTATTGGTCCGGAGGCTTGTGTGAAGGGAAAAGCGGTAATTGAGCATTGAGTTGGCCGTTGGAACAAGGTAAGTGTCGTGGTTAACCTTGGCTTGAGGGATTAGGTATTATTTTCTTATTTGCTACGTGTTTGGATGTTGAGTACAACGTATAGGTGAGGTGACGAGCACCTATGCGTTGTTGTCGAGTCATAGTATGCGAGTGAGTCTTATTCTTGTAACTATTGTATTCTTTGATCATATTATTCATGCTTAGACTAGTTATTAGTTATGTTGAACAACTCTTATCATGTTTTACGGAATTTAGTATTGATTGAGTATTGACTCAAAGTTGAGGTTGGTATTATGGAACTAACTTTTGAAGTAAGACTTGTTCTTGATATTTCTATCTCCCTGTTGTCATTGTTCATTGTCTTGGTACGAGAGAGTGTTAAAGCACGAAGGGTGATGCGATGCAATATTTTGTGAGTGAGTGATAATGCACGAAGGGTGATGTCGTGCCATGTTATGAGAGAGTTAATGCACGAAGGGTGATGCCGTGCTGTTTCTATTGTTTCTTATGGTGAGATTGAGATTAAAAGCACGAAGGGTGATGCCGTGCACTTTCCTTTACTGTGTTTACTTGTTTATATCTATTAAGGGTATATCAATTGAGAATGTTCTCGTTTTCTTTGTGATTTCTTTTCTTGTAATCCCTTCAGCATGTCCCTTTCCCAATATTTCTTACCTTGTTCCTTCAGTTGTTGTTATTGGTGCATATATATTGATTTACTGCATAGGTTTATTTGTAGGTGTCTTGTCCTAGCCACGTCACTACTTCGCCGAGGTTAGACTCGACGCCTACCAGTACATGGGGTCAGTTGTACTGATACTGCACTTTTTGTGTAGATTTTGATACCGGACCAAGTTGACCCTGAGTCTAGCTGCTGGCTTGAATTGTTTGGAGACCCAAGGTAGCTAGTCCTATTGGCGTCTGCAGTCCCTGGCGTCACCTTCTATGCATTTCCTTTATTGTTTTATTTGTATCGAAAACAGTTGTATTTCCTTCAGACACCTTACTTATAGATAAATGTTAGTAGTTCGTGGATTATGACACCAGATTCTGGGTAGTTGTGTATAAGTATTAAAGTTGTTATGGATTTTTGCGCTTTTCTTTTTACCTTGTTATGGCTTATTTGATGTTTATCACTGGAAAACTTAAGAATTTGGCTTAATGATCTCTATCGTTGGCTTGCCTAGCGAGTGAAATGTTATGCGCCATCACGGTCCCAACAGTGGGAATTTCGGGTCGTGACATCACCCTTCGCGCATTAACACACACAAAATATGGCACGCTATCACCCTTCGTGCATTAACACTCTCCCTTACCAAAACAATAAACAATAATAGCAGGGAAATAGAAATTCCAAGAGCTAGTCTTACTTCAACAATTAATTCCACAATACCAACCTCAACTTTGAATCAATAATCAATCAATACCAAAATTCATAAATATGATAAGAACGATCAACATAACCGAGTCTAAGCATGGGTAATATGATCACGGAAAGCTACGATTTCATGAATAAGACTCACTCGCATGCTATGACTCGACAACAACGCATAGGTACTCGTCACCTCACTTATACATTGTACTCAACATTCAAACAAATAGCAAATAGGCAGATAAGACCTAATTCCTCAAGCCAAGGTTAACCACGATACTTACCTCGCTGCAACGGCCAAACTCAAAGCTCAACCGCAACTTTTCCCTTTAAACAAGCCTCCGGACCAATAGAATCTAGCAAATTACCAACCAAACGATTCAATTTAAGCCTTAGGAACTACCCACGATTGTAAAGAATTCAATTTAGGCCATTTTTGAAAAAGTCAACACCCGGGCTCGCTTGGTCCAAACCCGAAATTCGGACCAAAATCCGATTACCCATTCACCCGAAGCCCAGATATATAATTGGTTTTGGAATCCGACCTCAATTTGAGGTCTAAATCCCCAAATTTCGAAATCCCTAGTTTCTACCCAAAATTCCCAATTCCACTATGAAAACCTTAGATTTTAGGTTGAAATCTTGTAAAATAAAGTGAAAAATTAAAAGAAATTAGTTTAGAATCACTTACCAATGGTTTGGGGTAGAAATGGTCTTTGAAAAATCACCTCTTGTGTGTTTAGGCTTTGAAAATTTCAAGAATGGGAGAAAAATCCCGTCTAAATCACTTTTACACAACTGCAGATGTCGCATTTGTGACCTGAGCTTCACAAATGCGAGGGGACTATCGCAAATGCGAAGTCCTTCGCACTTCTCTTGCCTTCGCAAATGCAAAGGTTTGTTCGCAAATGCGAACATCCCTCTTCGCAATTGCGACAGAAATGATCGCATTTGCGATCACGCCCTCCCTCAGACTCACTTCGCAATTGCGAAGATTTTCTCGTAATTGCGAGGACTGCTTGGCCCAGCTACTCTTCGCATTTGCGATGAGTAGCTCGCAAATGCGAAGCTGTCATGCTCGCAAATGCAAACTCTGATCTTGCAAATGCGAGATCAGAGGCCAATTCCTAGAAATTGCAGATACCAGCAATTGCTAAGTCCAATTTCACTCCGTAGCCTATCCAAAACTCACCCGAGCTCTCGGGGCTCCAAACCAAACATGCACACAAGTCTAAAAAACATCATACGAACTTGCTCGCGCGATCAAATCGCCACAATAACACCTAGAACTACAAATTTAGCACCAAATCAAATGACATTCTCAAGAACATTTTAAAATTTCTATTTTCTCTACCGGACGTCCGAATCACGTCAAAACAACTCTGTTTCTCACCAAATTTCACAGACAAGTCATAATAGGGTATTGGACCTACACCGGGTTCTGGAACCAAAATACAGACTCGAAATCTAAAAAGCCAAACCTTGGTCAAACACTTCCATTTCATTTAGCCTTAAATTTTTAAATTTCGACAAAGTCCGATATCTCGGGCTAGGGACTTCCGATTTCGATCTCGGGCATACGCCCAAGTCCCAAATCACAATACGGACCCACTGGGACCGTCAAATCATGAATCCCGGTCTGTTTGCCAAAAATATTGACCGGAGTCAGCTCAAATAAAGTTTTAGGCAAATTTTCTCACTTTTAGCAGTTTTTAACCAAAAGCTTTCCGGAAAGACGCCTGGATTGAGCACGCAAATAAGGAAGACCTAAACGTGGTTTTTAATGCTTAAAAGTGCAGAATTAAGTTCTAAAAGACAAGATGACCTTTCGGGTCATCACAAATTATTACGTTTATTGAGTTAGTCAAAGGTATTGCTGGTAAAAAGTTGTTCCTAATTTCATACTTAGTGTAGTGTTCATAAAAAATTTCAATTGATTACCATACGGAAGTTCGAGATGGGAAAAGTGGTATCCGTTCTGATTTTTTTTTTTACCGGGTAGCTTTAATAAATTTTCATTTTCAAATATCAGCTTAACAAGAATTATTTCATGAACAATGTAATTCGATTTATCATTTGGTGATATCACCAACTCCAAGGAATTACGATAAAATTTCAACGTAATTAATTAAATAAATGATATACTACGTGACGATAGAATGTTACAAGAAAAAGATGGTGGGAATGAAGTATAAAATTGTCTCGTAAAATTATCTCATAATAAATTGAGTCATTAATTTTTACTAATCTTTTACATGAAAAAATTAAAATACAATGTATAATGTTTGAAGTATTCTACTATGAAACTTGTGAGATCCTTTTGTATTCGTTTTAAATTCATCTAATAATGAAGTTGGGACTCTTTTACTTCTTACCATTATCATATTTTTTAACTGGATACTTTAATCAGATTACTAGGACGTTATGACAAATGAAGAAACATTGTGTTAATATATCATTTATGTACTTTAATGAAAAGCAACAAAGAGTCAAAGGTGTGCAATATAAAAGAAAATTTAGTCTTGTGTTGCTTCAGCTTATATGACCACGGCTTGGGAATATATAGGCCGCTGAAGTAAAACTATTGATGTCTCCCTATTTCTTTATTATCGATTGCCAAGTCGTCAATTTGAGATCAATGAAGTTGGATTCAAGAGTTTGGATTATGTTCGAAGATCTACATAATTCCAGATTGTCTTTATAGCTTTTGTGTGCTTTCATGCTTCATTTATCTATGCATTTTTTATTTTGTTCACCACGTAACTTTAAAATATGTTCAACTGCGTGTTTTTGCTAAGCTCTTGCTAAGCGAAGTTTTGCAGGAATTGGACCTGAAGTCGAGAAACACCTAGAAAAAAGATAAGATATTAATAAAGAGGGTGAACAAGGTTGAAAAAAGATTAGATATTGAGTAATCAATTTCACCGTCATATCAAGGATGATTATCAGCCTAAAATTTCAGTTTAACAAATTATGATAAAATGTATAATAGTAAATAATTATTTCACATTTTGCTAATTGAGCTTGCATTTCCTAATCTTCAAATTTTGTTACATATCTTATTGACATGTTTTAACAACATTCGTCGGCTTTTCAAAAAGTTTGTACGAATTGACATGGGATACACGTGCAACGCTGTACGACCCAATCGACGTTTCGAGCTCTAGCGCGTCGTTCGGCAGTTGAGGCCATGAGCAGCTTCACTTCAGGTATTATGACTTGTACGTGTGGTCGGAATTGAATTTCGGAAAGTTCAGAGTTGATTTAGAAAGAAAATTCTCATTTCGGAAGTTTTAAGTTGGAAGAATTTGCTAAGGTGTGATTTTTGAGTAAACGATCTCAGAATCGAGATTTGAAGGTTCCAACAGGTTCGTATGATAATTTTACACTTGGGCGTATGTCCGGATCGAGTTTTGGATGACCCGGGAGCGTTTCGGCGCATATTGTGGAAAGTTAGCATTTTGGAAGGATTTTATAAATTTGGGTTGAAGTGCATTTCATTGTTATCAATGTCCGTTTGGGATTCCGATCCCGAGAATAGCTCGTATGATGATTCTGGTCTTAAGAACGCGTCTAGATGTGGATTTAGAGGTCCGTAGGTCATTTCAGGGTCATTTGGCGAAAGCTGGAAATTTGGAAGTTTTTTGGAAGTTTGACCGGGACTGGACTTTTTTATATCGGTTTGGATTTCAATTCCGGAAGTTGGAACAGGTCCGTTGTGTCATTTATGACTTGTGTACAAATTTAAGATCAATCGGACGTAATTTGGTAGGTTTTGCCATCAAATGTAGAAGTTTGAAGTTCTAAAGTTCATTAAGCTTGAAATGGGATGCGACTCATGGTTCTGAGGTTGTTTGATGTGATTTGAGGCCTCGAGCAAGTTTGTATTATGTTATGGGACTTGTTGGTGTGATTGGACGGGATCCCGGAGGGCTCGGGTGTGTTTCGGGGGTAGTTTCGGATCAATTCGGGCTGTTTGGCTGTTGTTGTTGCTGGTTCTGGTGTTGTCCTTCGCGAATGCGAAGAGAGTCCCGCGTTCGTGAAGAAGGTTTATGGGGCTACTATGTTTGTTCATTACGAACGCAGCACAAGGTCTACGAACGCGGAAGAGGGCCTCGAACAGCCTACGCGAACGCGTGAGGTTTGCTGCAAACGCGTAGGAGGAAGAGGGAGCGGGGCCTGGAGCCGTTAGCCTTCACGAACGCGAAAAGTTAGTGGTCAAAGGTTAGCGAACGCGACCAGGCTGTCGTGAACACGTAGGGGAAGTTAGAGGCAATGCGTTTTTGGCCTTCGCGATCGCGAAGAAGGGCAGTGATGGGCAGTGTCATTTTAAAGATGAGATTTGGCCCATTTTCCTTCATATTTCATTTTGGTTGGGCGATTTTTAGAGCTTTTGAAGAGGAAATTTCATCATCTATTATGAGGTAAGTGATTTCTACTAGTTAAATACAATGTTTATATATGGATTTAGACATGAAAATTTGTAGAAGTTTGGAATTTTGAAGAAAAGACCTAGAAATTGGTATTTTTGGATTGTGACCACGAAATCGGGCATGGAATTGAGAATAAACTATATATTTGAGTTCGCGAGGCTATTGGTAATGTTTATCTTTCAAAAAATTTGGAATCCGGGCATGTGGGCCCGAGGGTGATTTTTATCAACTTTTCGAGCGGGGTTGGAAATTATTGTAAATTGGAATATAATGAGTATTAGGGTATATATTTATTGATTTGTACATTTATTGACTAGTTTCGAACCGTTTGGCATCGGTTTGAGTTGTTGATAAGGCTTGGGAGCCGGCTATAAACTTCGGAGCGAGGTAAGTCGTTTTTCTAACCTTGTAAGGGGGAATAACCCCATAGGTGAATTTATTTAATATGTGCTTCTATTTGTGGGAGATACGTACGCACGAGATGACAAGAGTTAATTTACTTGTTAATTTAATTGCTTAAATTATATTGAAACTTGATAAAGGAATTGTAAAAGGTTAAGAGAATTGGTATTTCCTTGAATAATTTCCCCTTAATAAATCGTAAATTGGTTGTTTTAAATGTATATTCTCTTTTGTGGAACGGGCCGAACGCCTCGGTAGCAGATAGATGCATCTATGGTTCATGTCATTCGACCCTCATCGGGGCACAGTTTAAATATTTACGTTGGATCGGGCCGTACGACCTCGACAAGATTTGCGCATGATAAATCTTCGGAATTAATAATAATTGATATTGCTTCATTGGCCTGAGATACAAAATGTTAAACGATGAAATAAAGTTGGAAATCTCCTATTAACAAAAGAACTGTTTACTTACTTCATGTTACTGAGTTTACAGTTGCTCTATACAATCCATGCATAATTATGCTATTGGTATTTTTTTGTTAGCCCATAGTAAGTGTCGGAGTCGACCCCTCATCACTACTTCTTCGAGGTTAGACTGGATACTTACTGGGTACACGTTGATTTATGTACTCATACTACACTTGCTGCACATTTTTTTGCAGGTACATATATGTCTAGTGGCCTTGTGAGCGCAGAGGCGTGGTTAATGCAGGGCTTTAGGTGACCTGCATTCCATATTACGATCCGCAACCAGTAGAGTCTCCTTTAAAGTTATTTATATTTTCTTTTTCCTGTCTAATTTGCATTCCGGACAGATATTGTACTTTATTTTACTCCCTAGTTGATGCTCATGCACTTGTGAGACTGGATTTTGGTGGTACTTATGAGTTGTTCAGGATTGTAGTGGTGAAAACATTATCATTTACTCCGTAAATTTTTATCTCTTATTACTTAATATGAAAGAAATTATGATTTCAAAAATACTAAGATGAGAATCAAGTTAATCATTTATTGTTGGCTTGCCTAACAGCGGTGTTAGGCGCCATCACGACCTTCAATGGATTTTGAGTCATGACAACATGGTATCAGAGCACTAGGTAGGTCTCACGAGTCATGAGCAAGTCTAGTAGAGTATTGCGGATCGGTGCAGAGACGTCTATTCTTATCTTCGAGAGGCTACATGGCTGTTAGGAGCACTTCCCTTCTTAATTCCTCATCGTGCGATTTTATTCCTTTGAGGCTTATGCCTTTATTTCTTTCCTATTCAATCTTATTCAATGTGAAGCGCTTGTTATCAATTGGTAATCAAGGAATTTTAGTGGTACTACAGATGTGGTGCAGGATGTTTCTCCCTGCTGAATTGATTGGGCTATTGTCGCCGCCTTGCGGAAGGCTGTTATGTCGCTTTAGCTCAGTATTAGAATTGCCTATGGTTTTGAAGTTGGGCACTGATTGTTATGATGATTCGTGCGTTGCTATCGCTTGGTGGTTGTGTAATGGTAGGGTACTTATTTATGGATCGCGGCAGGAATGACTTGATAGAAGGATTTCTCAATTCACGGCTTAGAGGTTCAGCATTTAGTTCCGGTGGGGGAAAGGCAATCGGACAATGAATGTTCAGGTTTGGGTTAATGGAGTAACGAGACTTGGTATTTTCGAGTGTAGTAGAATTTTCATTTGTACCGTCCTTGTTGAATGCATTAAGTTCGCCGGTGTTATGGTCTTCTACAATTCGACTTTGGGGCAGAGTATGGTGAAATGGTGCCGGGGAAGCGGCTGTCAAAGGTCGTAGTGTGCTGTGGTTCAGAATCAAATCGGTGCTCCTAATGTTGACGGCTCAAGGAAGATGATCTTCGGAGGGGTTTAAAGGTCTTAGCGGCCTATTGGTCCAAGTGTTACAGAGATGGGTTTTGATTTGAGGCAATAACTGGGCAGCGAAGGATGAGGAAGGACATGTGGGAGGTGTCTTTCGGTGGTTAAATTTCTAGAAGGCCAAGTGTAGGAAACGGAGTCGAGTAGTTGCTTAAATGAGAGGGTTTGACCAAAGTGGGAGAGTGGCAGAGTAGCATATGGGTTCTGTGGTAGGATAACTACACGCCTTGAGGAAAGTTTAGAGTGATTTGGATTCATGGTGGACAGTGACTAGGTCTACGGGCTTAATTTGGAATATTGGCTACTATATAGAGGAAGGTGAGATACGACAGAAAGAAGACACTTGATATGAAGAAGGATACAACATGACTTCGGGTTGGGATGTATTGTCGCAATTTTAGTGATGTCAACAGGGAGTGAACGGACTTGTCCAGCTGGTGAAGGAGCACGAGCTCAGTATGGTTTATTGATTTCGTAGTAATTGTACCCTGAGCAGCGTCGCTGGAAGATGTCGGAATAATTTCCACATGTGGGTTATCTCCTGTGAGCAGGTTAGCGGTTGCGTGGTGTTGATGAGGCTTCTACGAAGAATTCTACTGGCTATACCATTGTATACGGGTAAAATCGGAGAGCCCGATCTTACGGTCATTATGTCTTTTCGTAGCTTCACCTCGAAGGCTCGGGGGCACAGCTCGAGGTTTCGAGTTCGATGATTCTTTATGACTAACTTCTGGGCAGCATATATCAACGGTTATCATGGAAAAATGGGAAGTTCCCAAGGCACGTGACCAGAACTGACAATACCTGCAAGAGACAAACTAGTTTGTACCAGACTAGTGAATGGCTGTGCCAGCTATAATTCTTTGTAATAATTACTCATGTATTATGTTGGGATTTTCCTTCCTATATAAAGGGGATCCTTACCATTTTGTAGAACAATACAACATTATACACAATATAGAACACAACACACAACATTGAATACAAGAACATTCTCTGCTCTCTAACTTAAATACATTCTCCCTTGATTCTATTATTACATTTATCGCTTACATTTATTGTGTCCTATTAATTGTTCTTCATTTATTGTTCATTATTGATCATAAAGAGCATTCATCAAAGCTCTCAAAGCTGCTAGTCCTTCCCCGACTGTCCATAACTTAGTATCGAGCTCGACCTCGAGGCCCCGTATAACCAGGCTCGAGGCCCCGATTCTCAGCCACTCGGTTTGTTTAAACATACTATCTTCAAGCTCTTATCTTATTTTCTAGTCTCTTACTTAGCATCTATTGCCTAACAACTAGCATAAAAATAAATCACGTATTTTTAGAACCACAAAATCAAATCTAATTGTTATTACCATTTTCAAGGTAAACAGTTTGGCGCCCACCGTGGGGCTAAAAATAATAGTGGTTGTTTTCTTGCTGGTTTTCTACATAACACAAGTTATCTTTCACACTTTCTCTTGTCCAAGAATCTTTGATTTCAGGTCAAAATGTCTGACCCAATGAACGTACATGGGAACAATGTTCTTAAGGACCATGGAGAGAATGGTGTAACTGCTCTAGGTATTGGTATACCGCCACAAAACCCTGAGGACGCACCAGAACCAATTCCCGTGGACGTGGTCTTGCGCAACGCTCAACACGTTGATATAAGCTCCCACACTAACAGGAGTACACACAAAGAGAAACGAAACGGAACGGAAAAAACTCAACACATCGTCCATATGATCATCAGAGGGATCGACGTTCCCCAAGGGCCCGTGATCAAGCGGGCAAGGGTTTCCGTCGCAACGGAAGGGCAAGTCCGGGGTCGCATACCCGAGGACGTCCTCGCCTTTAGTGACGAGGACTCCGAGACCTTGTCTCATCCCCATAACGACGCGCTAGTAATTTTATTTTTCTTGAATAACGTTCAAATTAAATGTGTACTCGTGGATCCAGGTATCTCGGCCAACGTGTATTGGGAAAAATTGGGTTTACATATTAAAAAATGTGAAGATGACGTGTCATGACACGTAGGCTGGTCAAATAGTCAAAGAGTTACAGTTAACCAAGAGGCACGAGTAATAATAAAAGCGAGCAAAAGCAAAGGAAGAGGCACGGGCAGTTAATTAAAGGATTCAGCGCCCGCATCTATTCAAGAAATTTAAGTTCAATAATCGAGAAGAGTCAAGGGAATGAATCTGACAGCATACGAGGGTCCAAATACAGTATTTGATAAGCATTAAATGCTGAAAACGTTAGAGAATCTGTCTTAAATGTAATGATTATGCAACGTAGCATTCAATGTCATTTATTGCCCATAATAACCTTATTATGACCAAAGCAAGGCACTTACATCTGAGATAGCTATAAAAGGAGAAGACTGAACAATTGTAGACACACAAAAAATCATCTGAATATACTTTGGTTTACTTGCTTTATTCAATTATATTCTGGCTATTCAAATTACTCTCTTTTATATTCTTGCGATTATCAGTAACCCGTGTTCTTCTAAAATATAGCTTTAGTCAAAATTCTATTTTTTGGTTAAACAAATTGGTTCCGTTACCGGGAATCTGATAATCCATTTTATTTTAGCCTAACTTCCCTTGTTGCGTCAACCATGTCGAACAACAATGACAACATTCAGGGAAACCAAGAAAATCAAACAACCCAGCAACTTCAGGGAGATCCACAGATAATAACGTACTGATTACTTCTCCACAAGGCTCTCCACGACGGTCTCGTGAAGGCACTCCTGATGGGTCTCATACAGATGGACAAGCTCAATTCGAGAATGTGGAAACTATGGATGAGGCTTTGCAAAAACTTGTTGCCTCTCAAGTCAATAAAGCTCTTCAGGCTTTTGTTAGCCAACTACCTGCTGCACCACCTACACCCACACCAAATAACAACACTCTAGAGAACCCACGTTCCGGGCTTATTAATTCAGGTAGTGGTGGAACCCCTAGCGAATCACAGGAGGGAGAACCAGGTAACTTAGTTAATTCTGATTTACAAAATTTAGTACTAACATTGCAGAAACAGCTCAAGGAGCAAAGTGATCGCATAGAGCAAATACCTGGGGTGCCACCTGTGATCAAAGGGGTAGATATGGATAAATATTCACAACAACCCTGGAAGCCAAGTGCTGCTCCCCTTTCAATCCCAAAGAAATTAAAAATGCCTGAGATGCCAAAATACGATGGAACAACAGACCCGCGAGACCACGTGACTGTGTTCACAACAGGCGTAAAAGGCAATGATTTGACTAAGCAGGAGATTGAATCTGTATTAGTCAAAAAATTTGGTGAAACACTCACTAAGCGTGCACTAACATGGTATTCTCTTTTACCCGAAATTCTATAAATTCTTTTGTTGAGCTTGCAAATTCTTTCATCAAAGCACACTCGGGAGCCCAAAAAGTCGAAAAAAGAATGGAAGATATTTTCAAGATCAAACAAGGGGACTCAGAATTGCTTAGGGAATTTGTGGACAGATTCCAGCGTGAAAGAATGACATTGCCACGTGTACCGGATAACTGGGCAGCTATAGCATTCACGAGCAATTTGAATGAAAAAAGCTCAGAAGCTACGAGGCGACTCAAGGAAAGCCTTCGTGAATTCCCAGCTACAACATGGAATGATGTTTACAATCGTTATAGCACAAAACTGAGGATTGAAGAAGATATTATTTCACGACATCAAAAAGAAGAAAAGGTAAGCTCAAGACGGGCTGAAAACGAAAAAAGGTCCGGTAAAAACAGGTACGAGCCATACATGGGACCTGCGGGGAAGAGACTCACGGTCAAAACAGGATAATCAGAGGTACGATCACAGATCAAGAAATAGAGAGTCAGGCTCATCATCAAGATTTGGGAGTGACCGAAGCGCACGTGAGCCACGAGACAATGATGGAGGTCTAAAGGCAAGGTTTGGCGGTTATAATTTCAACGTGAGCACTTCTGAACTCGTGGCTATTTTAAGAAGCATGGGAGATAAGGTACGGTGGCCCAAGGAAATGAGATCAAATCCAAACAGACGAAACCCTGATCATTGGTGCGAATTTCATAACGATCATGGGCATAAAACAGCAGATTGCAGGTTTTTGCAGGGTGAAGTTGATCATTTGTTAAAACAAGGATATCTCACTGAGTTATTTAGTGAGAAAGGTAAACAAGCATACATGAAGAACAGGCAGGAGCCCCCAAAACCACCTTCTCCCAAGAGAACTGTCAACGTTATAAGTGGGGGTGAAGAGATCAACGGCGTATCATATAAAAAGGTTTAAAGAAACAATTACCCACGGGAAGCGGCCTCGACATGTCTTGGAGGAAGAAAATATTACGTTCGATGATGCAGATACCGAGGGTCTTTTAACTCCACATAACAACGCACCGGTAATATCTTTACTTGTACATGACACTAACGTGAAACTAGTTTTAATTGATCCAGGTAGTTCCGTGAACATTATTTTGATAAGAGTATTACGTGAGATGCAAACTGAAGATAACGTGATACCAAAGGTGCATACTCTATATGGATTTGATAATTCTAGTGTTGTCACAAAAGGAGAGGTAACACTCACCACATTCGCTGAAGGATTCGTCAAAGATACAAAGTTCCAGGTGGTAGATATGGAGATGGCTTACAACATGATTCTTGGGAGACCATGGATCCACGAAATGGATGTTGTTCCTTCAACCTTGCATCAAGTTATTAAATTTCTGGCGCCATGGGGAATATGTCAAATCAGGGGGGGATCAACAAACATCTAGGAGCATCAACTCCGTGGCTAATTTAAATGCGAAGGGTGAAGAGAAATAGCAATTACATAATTCAGTTGAGGATAACTTAACATCAACCTCAACTGAACAAGGGCAAACGGATGTGGATTCAAGGCTTGATTCCATTCAAGAACCAGAGAAAAATGAAAATATCAAAACGACGATAGAAGAGCTGGAGGCAGTGGTTTTGTTTATACACTGGCCAGAAAGAAAAGTGTATATAGGAGCCAATCTCAGCCCGGATATGAAACGTAAGTTGATTGAATTTTTAATAGCAAACGCAAATTGTTTTGCTTGGTCCCATTCTGATATGACAGGTATACCACCGGAGGTAATGAATCATAAGTTGAATGAAGACCCACCTTATCCACCTATCAAACAAAAGAAGAGAAAGCAAGGCACTTTCAAAAACCAGGTGATTCAGGATGAGGTACACAAATTGTTAAAGAAAGGGTCTATTCGCGAGGTAAAGTATCCTGAGTGGTTAGCCAACACTGTTGTGGTACCTAAAAAGAATGGTAAATGGCGAGTCTGTGTAGACTATACAGATCTTAACAAAGCTTGTCCTAAAGACTCTTTTCCATTACCCCACATATATCAACTAATTGATGCTACTGCAGGGCATGAGTTGTTAAGTTTTTTAGATGCATATTCAGGTTATAATCAGATTAAAATGGATCCGGGAGATGAAGAAAAAACTTCATTCATAACAGACAGGGGGACTTACTGTTATAAAGTAATGCCTTTTGGTATAATGAATGCTTTGGACTATGGAGGTATATATAGATGATATGCTCGTTAAAACTCAGCACTCAAGAGATCATATATCGCATCTGTCTGAAACTTTTAAAATTTTGTGGAAATTTAATATGAAGTTAAATCCCGAAAAATGTGCATTTGGTGTTGCATCAGGTAAGTTCTTAGGTTTTCTTGTTTCTAACCGTGGTATTGAGGTGAATCCTGCACAGATTAAGTCAATTGAAGAAATCCCTGATATACCCTCGAGCAAGAACATGGAGGATTGCAGCCTTGGGAAGATTCATTTCTAAATCATACGAGAAGTGCTTTAAATTCTTCTCAGCTCTTAAGAAGCAGGATCATTTTGAATGGAACGAAGAGTGTCAGCAAGCACTCAAGAATTTGAAAGCATACTTATCGAATCCACTGTTGTTAGCAAAACCAAAGGCTGGGGAAAGATTTCTCATTTACCTTGCTGTTTCAGAAGTAGCGGTAAGTAAGGTTTTGGTTCGAGAAGAACAAGGTAAACAATCCCCTATCCATTATGTTAGTAAATCTTTGTTAGATGCGGAAACGCGGTATCCTCAATTGGAAAAGCTTGCACTCGCATTAATCATGGCATCTAGGAAATTAAGGCCTTACTTTCAGTGTCATCCTATTGCTGTAGTAACCGCCTACCCTTTGCGTAATATATTACATAAGCATGAATTATCAGATAGGTTGGCTAAGTGGGCAATAGAGTTAAGTGAATACGAAATCACGTACCAACCTAGAACAGCTATAAAATCACAAGTGTTAGCTGATTTTGTGGCTGAGTTTAGCCACAGGATGCAATTAGAAGCAGAAAAAGAATTACAGGTGTTCAATGGAGCTAATCCAGGAACTTGGACTTTATTCGCTGATGTTTCATCTAACGTAAAAGGTGCAGGTTTAGGGATTGTTTTGGTACCACCTACGGGTGAAACCATTCGACAAGCTATCAAATGTCATTCTATAACTAACAATGAGGCAGAGTATGAGGCTGTGATTGCAGGTTTAGAATTGGCACGAGAACTTAGCATAAATCAGATTATAATCAAAAGCGATTCACAACTCGTGGTTAATCAAATGCTGGGGACTTATACAGCCAGGGAAACAAGGATGCAACAGTATTTAGAAAAGGTGCGGGAATTAATAAAGCAGTTTCATACCTGGAAAGTTATGCAAATACCAAGGGATGAAAATCTCGAGGCAAACGCCTTAGCTAATCTCGCATCTGCAGCTGATGTAGCAAGTGATGCAAACACCTCAGTTATTCATTTATTTCATTCAGTTCTCGACCCTGACAAGAATGAGGTAAATTTTAATAATTTAACTTGGGATTGGAGGAACGAGATTGTAACTTTTTTGCAGTATGGAACCGTCCCTGATGACAAGAAAAAAGCTCACGCGCTTCGAAAAAAGGCTGCCCGGTACTGCTTAAACCAGGGCAACCTATATCGTAAAATGTTTGGTGGCCCCTTAGCCAGATGCCTCGGACCCTCTCAAACAGAGTACGTAATGAGGGAAATACACGAGGGGCATTGTGGGAATCACGCCGGAGGAAAATTGCTGGTAAGAACCTTAATTAGGGCAGGCTATTACTGGCCTAAAATGGAAGAAGAAGCAGAAAGTTTCGTGGCTAAATGTGATAAATGTCAAAGGTACGGTAACAGTATGCATAGACCCGCGGAGTTATTACATCCGGTTATCGCACCATGGCCATTTATGAAATGGGGAAGGGATATCGTGGGTCCATTGCCACAAGCAAAAGGACAGGTAAAATTTCCGCTCGTACTTACTGATTATTTTACTAAATGGGTAGAGGCAGGAGCATTCAAATAGGTACGAGAAAAGGAAGTCAGAGATTTTATTTGGCACAATATCATATGCCGATTCGGTGTACCAAAGGAAATCGTATGTGATAATGGCCCTCAGTTTATAGGAGCTCAAATCACAGAATTTTTTCAAAGCTGGCAAATTAAAAGGATTACATCAACACCTTATCATCCGGTGGGTAATGGGCAAGCAGAGTCAACAAACAAGATTATCATCAACAATTTGAAGAAGCGTTTAGAAGAGTCAAAAGGAAATTGGCCAGAAGTATTACCTGGTGTTTTATGGGCATATCGCACCACAACAAAAACAAGTACGGGAGAAACACCATTTTCGTTGGTTTATGGAGCAGAAGCTTTAATTCCAGTCGAGATAGGAGAGCCAAGTACGAGGTTTGCACATGCAACAGACGAGTCTAATAATGAAGAAATGCGGGTAAGCCTCGATTTACTTGAAGGAAGAAGGGAAGCTGCATTAATAAGAATGGCAGCACAAAAACAAGTCATAGAACGGTACTACAACCGGAAAGCACGCCTCAGATTTTTCAAAATTGGGGACTTTGTGCTCAAAAAGGTTTTTCAATCTACAAAGACAGCTAATACGGGAAAATTAAGTCCAACATGGGAAGGACACTATAGGTTCGTGATATTGCAGGCAAGGGAGCATATGAATTGGAGACAATGGATGGCAAAGTACTACCTTCACATTGGAATGCTGTTCATTTGAAGAGATATACTTCTAAGGACTACCACGGTCAGGTATCACCATTTGTCATTAATTTTTTGTAATTGTAAAATTTTACTTAACGATTTTAGTAT